>NC_143586.1:85052566-85359682 GCF_048544385.1 Mastigoproctus giganteus | reverse complement strand
CAATTATGATTGGACGATATGCAATTGCTGCTTGTGTATTTAAAGTGTTTTAAGTATGAGTATATAGTTATAAATCATACTTAAAACACTATTTACTTGTAAATGCACAAAAAGGGTTTGAATGCCATGGTGTAGTGTATTTATCTGATGAATGGTAGATTTGTTAACTGGTTAAGTATGAGTCAGCTTGACTCATTTATCATTAATTTTTTGTTGGGAAGGCTAGACTGTTTTGATTGATGAAGGTAGCAGTGTGGTGTGTCAGCATTAGATTTTTATTTCATTGGGATTTAAAAAGCACTTGCCTTGGGGTGCTCTGCTATTTGCCTGTAGTCCCTTGAGTAGATATGCTTTTAATGCCTGCATTTTTTTATTTGAAAGAGGGCTTGTTTTTCCATGTAGTTGAATATGAGCATGTGTTCTTATTTTCTTACAGTTTTGGTTGTTTATTACGTTTTGAAACTTGTTTTAGATTTGGATTGAACTGTAGTTTATGCGAGATAATCAGACACTAGTTTGGATGCTGCCTCTAGTTTTGTTAGCCATTTGGTAAGTAGTGTTGCTTCCTGAGTGGGAACATTGCTATGAGATTTCCAGGAATAGAATTTTAATAGCTGAAGCATTTTTTCTTTATTAATAAATTTTGGGGATGCAATCAGTTTGAGTTTGACCTAACTTAACAGTGTGAGTGAGCTTGTCAAATTTAAAGATAATTTGCTCCACATTTGAATTATCATATTTGTATAAACAAGCTAAAGTGTTTGATTACTGATAAAAGACAAAAGAGGTGTGAATTTTGTGAGCGTAGTTTGCATGAAAGCAGTTTGACGTGGTAGAAAAAAGTGATCCATTCTTAAAGGGGAGGTCTGTACCTTCAAAATACAAGAAATGTTAGCTACATCATGATGTCTGTCTGAAGTTCAATTGAAATTATTCATACTGGAATGGTAGAAGAGATGGAAGGTGGGGGGGGGGGCTTTACTCTGGAAGCCAAACATGGGTTTGGCAACTTCAGGGTAGTGGCACTACAGTGGGTGATGACCATCACCTACCATATAGCAGGATAGGTGATTAGCATCGCCTACCCTGCTTATATTGTTTAATACATGAGTAATATTCTCCAGTATACAAAGCATTTGTAATGCTAATGGTATATAGTAGAACCTCATAAATCCTGCATTTGAAAATTCAGAAATTTTTTGAATTTCCTGAGGGTAGTCAACTGTACAAAGGGAAGAAAGGAAATATGCTGTATGGGCATTTCATAAAAAAAAAAAATACTCAAATTGGTCTGTGCATTATGTTCCTTAAATAATTTCCAAACATTAATTTTTTTCTCCTTTATATATTTCTTAGGCTATACATTATTGTTATTATGTATTTGCAACATATAAAATCATTGATTTTGTGAGACATTTAGTACTAGTTTGCAGTATAATACTTAGCATTAACATTAGCAGAGGCATATGAAGCAAGAAAGAAACCTTATATAGCATCAGCAAAAAAAAAAAAAAAAAAAATCCCATTTCACCTATCATTCACTCCAAAAGTTTGTATAGTTCTGCCTTGAATTTATTTCGGTTGTTGACCTCCACTGCAACAGATCGAAGTTTGTTCCAACTATCAACCAACCTCTGGCTGAAGACAAATTTCTGCACGTCTATTCTGCAATTGTCTTTTCTCAATTTGAATTTATGTCCCCTCAGGTGACTAATCTGTGCAAGAGGAAGAATCCCATCAGCATTGAGCTTGCTCAAACCATTCAAGACCTTATACACGTCAGTTAGATCATCACACAAGTGTCTAGTCTCCAGAAGCTGCAATTTGCAGAATTTAAGCCTTTGTTGGTAACAGCAACCCTTTGTTCCACTCACAATTCTCATTGCCCATCTCTGTACTCGTTCCACATCTTTCCTAAAATGAGGCCTCCAGACCTGTATGCAGTACTCAAGGTGTTGCCTGACTGCCTTGTAGCAAAATTCCTGCCTTATAGCATCTTGCAGCCTGTCTGCACCGCTCGGAAAACTTCATATCTGACTACATAATTATCCCAAGGTTCTTTTCATTCTCCGCGACCCTGAGTGTAGAGTACTACCCAGTTGATACGTTACTTTGGGATTACTGCTACCTATATGCAGTACTTTGCATTTGTCAATGTTAAACTTCACTTGCCACTTCTCAGCCCATCTGTTCAACTTTTCCAGATCCTGTTGCTGTAGCATACTATGATTACTGTAATTAACAACCCTGCCAACCTTTGTATCATCTGCAAACTTAGACATTAACCGTGATATATCTTCATCAGTATCATTGATCATTACCAAAAACAACAATAGGTCCAACACAAAACTCTGGGGGACTCCACTAATAACATTAGTCCATGAAGAGCAATGTCCATTGATTACCACTCTGTCTTCTCCCACTCAACCATCCTTTTATCCATTGTAGCAACTTGCCCTTAATGCCATACTGCTCTAATTTGTACAGTAGTCTTCCATGTGCCACAGTATCAAAAGCTTTCCTAAAATCCAAGTATATGATATCAAAATTATTTTTTGTGTCCAGTTCCTTTGTGACCACATCATAGTATCCAATCAGATTTGTTAGACAAGACTTCCCCTTAAGAAACCCATGCTGTGTCTTGTCTAGATGATCCTGCATCACTTCCTTAACCAGTGACTTCATTATTTTCCCTGGAACAGAAGTTAAACTAACAGGTCTGTAATTACTCGTGTCACCCTTTGTTCCTCCTTTGTGAATTGCAGACACATTTGCACATCTCCAGTCCGTTGGGACCTCCCCTGAGTCAAAGGAAGCTTTCATAATTATGGCTAAGGGTTTGCTTACTTCCTTTGCTGCTTTAATATAACTGGATAGATCCCATCCACCCCAGGTGCCTTCTTATGTTCAGTTTCAACAATTTCTCCTCCACTTTGCTCTCAGTTATTACAAAATCATTTAGCTCCCTTCCAGAGTCTGATAAGCTTTTGGCCTCCACTTCCCTACAGACCTCCTTATTTGTGAATGTATATGTAAATTACTCATTCAATTTGTCAGCTACCTCAGTAGATTCATCAACAATCGAACAGTCGATGTCAAGTGGACCAATCTGATTCATCCTGTTTCTTCTAGTGTTTATATAAGTAATGAAGTCTCTACTGTTTTTCTTTGCATCCTTTGCCAAAGATTTCTCATAATCTGCCTTTGCTTGCCTAACATCCTCTGTGACTTGATTATTAACTATTATATCTACCATAGGCATCTGTGTCTCCTGATAATTTATATGCATCCCATGCATTTTTTCCCTCTGCCATGAGTCTCATTAGGCCATCTGACATCCATTACTTAATATGAGGGATTTCCGAAAAGTAAGGTAACACATTTTTTTTTTCTTAGTAATGATGAAAGGGAATGAAATGAAACGTGATGGACAGATAGACCCGTTAATAACGTTCAAAAAGACCGCCAGTGTAGTGTTGCAGTACTGTCGCCTCACAGCAGATTCCAGTTGCAAAATGGCGGCTACGGTGCAAATGTGGCCCAAAATAGGTGTTTGTGAAGTTTTTGCAAGCAAAAGGGTCTTCACCAAGTGACATTCACCGTGAACTGGTTGCCGTGTATGGCGAAAAGGTGATGACAAAGAATCAGATGTGTTTTTGGTGCGATGAATTTAAAGCGGGCCGTGTTGACATTGAAGATCGATATTGGGTGGGCAGCCCTTCAATAAGCAAGACAGAAGACAACATTTTGCGCAGTAAGGGCATTGTTCTTGAATACAGGAGAGTGAAACTGCGTGAAATTGCACAAATAGTGAACGTGAGTAAGTCAACCATTCACGAAATTGTTCACGATGTCCTTGGCTTTTGAAAGGTGTGCTGCCCCTGGGTGCCCCGACAATTGTCAGAGGAGGACAAAGCAAAATGCATGGGAATGTGTCTGGAGAACCTGTTGCGATACAGTGATGGAGAGGATTTTCTCGCTCGCATAGTCACAGCAGACGAAACATGGGTTCATCACTTTACCCAGGAGAGCAAACAAGACTCCATGACCTGGAAACATCCACAATCTCCTGTGCGCAAAAAATTCAAAACTGTTCCCAGTGTCCGTAAAGTCATGGCCACAGTGTTCTGGGATTGCTAAGGTGTTCTGTTGGTGGATTTCTTGCTGAAGGGAGGAACAATCAATGCACAGCTTTACTGTGCAACATTGGAATTCGACGCAAACAACCAAGATTCCTGACAAGTGGCATGATTTTGTTGCACCACAACGCTACTCCACACACTGCCCACACCATTAGTGAGTGGTTGCACCATAATTGTCAAGAAACTCTGTTATCCCCCCTACAGCCCAGACTTAGTGCCTTCAGACTTCCATTTGTTCAGCCCTCTGAAAAAACACCTTTCAGGAAAGTATTTCACCATGGATGAGGAAGTTCATCAGGCGGTGCGATGTTGGTTTCTGCATGTGGGCACGTTCTTCTTCAGTACTGAAATTGATCCATTGTTGGGACAAGTGCATCAATAAAACTGGAGACTTTGTGGAGAAGTAGTGCATGTTCACTTATTTCTTGATGTTTAATTTCAACTTCGTATTATTAAACATCATCGAGAGAAAAAATGTGTTACCTTACTTTTTGGAAACCCCTTGTAGTACAATAGTGATTTGATTGCTGAAATCATTTTGAACCATTTATACCTCAGAGGAAATGTTGAAACAACCGTGATTAGATAATATATAATCCCTGCTTGTGTATTTAAAGTTTTAGGTACCAATATATGGTTATAAATCATACTTAAAACACAATTTAAATGCACAAACAGGAATTCAGTGTCATTGTGCAGTATATTGGACAATTGCAGCACCCATACTGGAAACAGGATTTGAACCCACAATCTTTATTTCTTAGGCAAGCATGCTATCCAGTGGACCATTTTGAGAAGCATGCTTGCCTAAGAAACAGTACAGGATCGCATTTTTACCTTAATGCTGATGGAACTGTAAAAACTAGGGCTACTGCTATCTAATAGAAATGTCACTGCTGGCAATTTTTTATTGTATATAGTTGGTTCCAGCAAACCCACTATATAATGTGTAGATACTATGCATAGAAAGTCAGTGTGGTGGTGTCATAGTGCAATGAATATTATATATTCATACGTAGTGTTTTGAATGATTATTGGCCATCTTAGCCCAGATGACTGTACAATTGTAGCCACCTGGTTTCTGTCAGTCCCAGTGGCAGTGGACCGTTATCTATTTTTAAGCACTTCAAGCTTTAACACTCTTCACTCAAATGGCAATTCTTCAGGCAGACCTGTCTTTTGCAGAATGATTAAAGTTACTTTTTGTAAACATGCGGTTTAAGGACAAACAGGCTGCTCTTTTCTCTTAAGCATGACCTTATTCTCCACAGTGTACATTCTTTTCATGGAACATATCCATAATCATTATCTGTAACACGAACATCTGTAATACATTGTAGTCAAGTTAAACCTCTTAAACTTGTATGCTCTCTTTAAAGTTCCTGTCACATCTGCAAAGCAACCCTTTAACCAATTAAGGAATGCAAACAAAAAAAAAAAAAAAAAAAAAAAGATTGTCAGGATGAACAAAAAAACATATCTTCAAACTAAAAGAGAACATGTTGTTGAGAGCCAGCTGAGTTGTTTTAACACTTTTAAAAAAGTGTAATTCATCAAGAAAAAATACTGTTGCCTCTTGGGAATGTATTGTAAATATCATGTGTCTGTTGTCTTGTATCTGTTTTTTTAGCCAAAATAGGACAAGTCATCAGGGTTCTTGGCTTTAAAACAAGGCCCTTGCATGGCTTTCTCTATAATATACTGGATAGTTTTTTGAAATTTGGTTGCTGAAGAACATTATGACTAATCAAACAGGAAATAACAGTTCAATGAGAAAACATACATATACTGCATTTTATGATCATAATTTAACCAATTTTATAAATTTAACATCTACATAAAATCTCCTTCTATGGTAAAAAAGAATTAATAAAACATTAACAGTAGAGTCACAGCATTACGAGAGGGTATCAAAAAAGTTCGTATCCTTAACTAGAAATAATAGTTCTAGTTAGGTGAAACTTCACAAGAACTTTAATCCTTTTCTACGTACTCTCCATGTATAGTAATACATTTCTCCCGGCGTCTCCATGGCCAGGTGGGAAGGAGCAACAGTGCGTAGCACACGCTTCTTGATTAGACCGGGGTTCGAGCCCGTCACCACCAAATACGGAGGATGCGGGAAGGTCAGGGAATGACCACCGCATATCCCGGAGCAATATGGCCTTAGTTGCTAATGCTCCTAAAAAAAACCAAATAACAAACAATAACAATAACATTTCTCCCATCTATGGATCAGTTGTTTAATGCCTTGATCATAGTTTCAGGCACTTTTTTCCTGAATCCACGATTTCACTTCATTGATGACTTCCTGAGACGAAACAAAGCGGCGTCCATGTAATGGTTTCTTCATTTCTCGAAACGAGGTAGTCTGATGGTGCTAGGTCAGGAGAGTAGGGTGGGTGCTGTAGTAGCACAAATCCAGCAGTTGGTGAGAACATTGCTTCTGCAAAGGTGTCAGCAATCTTGGAACCCATCATGCGAAGACCTTAGACATGTGCAGATGGCCATCTAAAATGCATTGGGCAGTCCCATAACTAATTCCCACTGCATTTGCAATGAAATGAATTGTCACATGTCTGTCACTCAGCACCAGCTGCTCAACCTTTACAACCATCTCACTGTCTGTGGATATTGATGGCCTTCTTTCTCTTGGCTCGTCAAAGACACTTGTACGGACGCACTGGAACTCCTGTTTACACTTTTTTACAGTGTCATAGGATGGTCAATTTTACTCATACGCAGTTTTCTTTTTTTCTTAAATTTCCTGAGCTTTCTTGCCCTGCAAATGCAGGAACTTGATCACTGCTCATTACTCCACTTTGTGAACTATAGCATCCTTCCTCAGATTCCGGGCTCCACATCTGATGTACGATCACCTACGAGAATGAAATTTCACATGTTAATTATTGAATATGTAGACAACTTATATTAAAAATGGCATCTTCCTACTGATGATTTATCTAGGTTAGGATATGAACTTTTTGATACCCCCTCATATCTGTTACATTGTTAATGTATTATTAAGTTTTTTTTTTTTTTCTACCTCAGAAAGATGCAAATGTTGATGTTTAATCTATTAAATTAGTTAGATAGTTTAATTATTCCACTAATACTGGTTGCTATTTCAATGAAAGAGAAGTTTATGTTGGTTATTTACAAACCATATAGAGAATGCCATGCAAAGGGCCTTGTTTCATAAAAACACCCAATTTCATACAATGCATATAAACATGCATTGTATAAAACTGGGTGTTTTTTAAGTTACCAAACCTATACAATTGCATATATCTCTTCTCTGGTTGCACTTGCTAGACCTGTTGTATAAGGTCACAGTGCATTATAAGAGGTGTTGGAAGTTCCTGCCATTCTCTTTTAACCCACTCAAACCCATTCACGTGTTTTTGAAGATTTGTCAGATATACACAGCCAGTCTCTCCCAAAATTGTTAATCAGCTCTCATAGGATCATTTGGTCTTGAGATATAGTCTATATATTCCTGTGTAAATTCTGCAAAGAAATCGAGTCTAAAATGTCACTCCACAATAAATCATTATTGTGCAATTTACTTTGCATGTGCATGATGTGTGGTATTACCTCGTACTAAGATTTCTATATTCACATTGACCAAATTGTGTTGTTTCCATAAGTATAACCAAATATATATGCAGTTGTTGATGGGTTTGGTGACTTTATAAACACCCATTTACAAGGGATTGCTTAAAGTTAATACAATAAATTTTGGTACTTAATACCCAATAATAATATTCATTTCATAAACTAGTAGCTGAGATGCAGTATTGCTAAATAAATATCATTTGAAGAATACTACTTTTTTTATTTTAAACTATTTTGAATTTAATTATTATACTGAATCTGGCATATGTGAAATAATGTTATTTTTTTTATGTTTAGGTTTTTTCAAACCAGAATAGAAACAATAACCAAAGAAGAAAATTGTGTATATTATGTACACCTTCTTCATCAGGCCCTATGGTCTTCAATACCACATGCATCACATACAGAAGTAAATAAAGAAAAGCTGAGAAAAGAAGTTTTAGAAAATCTCAAATATCTTTGCTCAGGTTAATAGAATTTTTTTATTGCTTATTTTCATTATGTATTATTTTTTCAATAACAAAAATATATTTACTCAAGATGGCTGTGAATTTGTGTCTATGAATTTTAGGATGATTATGTTTACCAAAACTTGTTTTTTGAAAGAAATCTCGAGAAAAATGAAGAAATCTTTTAGTTTGTTTGTATTTTAATTTCGAAACAATATACAGTAAACCCTCGCTAATCCAGATCGAAATACGAAAAATTCCGTTCACAGTTTGAGTACTGTACTTTGAAAGACACACGGGATTTAGGAAGGCAGATGAGTCACTCTGACTGCTCAGAGAGAGACAAAACGTACATCCCATTGTCCTGTGTGTTGTTCAGTATTGATGTTGATTTTTTCCGAGTCGGATGGGTGTAATTGCTTATATCGCTTCATTTGCATACTTCTTTATATGTATATAAGTTAACATATTTTATATATTATGGGTTTATGTAATTGTTGGCCAGGGCTGGCGCAACACAGTAAGGGGCACCAACATCTGAGGGTGCCGAAATTCAAAATTTTTATAATAATATTTAATAAAAGTATCTCAAGGATGCCAAATACATTTCTGCCTAGGGGTGCCAAAGGCCTGTTGGCAAAACCACAACATTACCTTGTCAAGATCCTCATATACAGACACTTTCATTGTTTTTCTGATAGTCATGCCTTTAATGCTATCAGATGTGCCCACAAAATCTATTATAGGGGTTCTCAACTGGGGGGAGGATTTTAGGGTTTCAGGAGGGGAATTGGGACTACAGATTGACAGACTCAAACCATTGGGAATATTGACCTTTCTACAAACTACAATTCTACAGATTGTATATGATCTACGGGAATCACACTTTATTGGATGTCACATATGAAATTAAAAATAAAGATAAATATTTCAATTTTTTATCTTTTTGGAATGCACCTTTTAAGTCAGACAATCTTGGAAAGGGGGAATGACATTCTGACATATGGTGAAAAGGGTGCATGGGGCAAAAAAGGTTGAGAACCACTGATCTAATAGCTTCCCTTTATTTTTTACAATATCGCTATTTATAAAATAATAAGAGAAGTTTACCTCAGTATAGTACGTAGAACACTTCCGTGTGATACTCTCCAGAAATTAAAAAGAAAAAATCGAAAAACTTACATTAGAGTAACATAATTAAAACTCAATTTAACACAATTAAAAATCAATTTAACGCAATTAAAAATAAGAAAATTAATTAAAATAATTTAATGAAAAAATTGCAAAACGATTTTCCTTCCTGAAGCTGACAATGCTTTTCAACCATATGTCGTGATCACAGGAATGAAAATTACTGCATAGGGATGAGCATGAACTTTAAATAGGGATTATTTGTCTTCGTGCATGCACATAAAAGCCCACGAATCGGAGATCAGATATGGCCAATGAACATTAACAGAATGTTAATGTTCGTCAGCCATATATGATCCCCGATTCGTGGGCTTAAATTTTAATTTACCACCTCAAAAACTACTTAAAAAAACAAGAATGGAATCTGCTTTGGGCTCAGAAATACAAATATTAACCACAGATTCTTAAACAGGGGTTATCCCCTTGCTACAATAAACCGAATTAGGGTACAAGCTAAGGATAGGAAATACTACACCAACCAACAATAGTAATATCAAAAAATACTTTATTTCTGTCCCATATGTTGAACAGTGGCACAAACAGCTTGACAGATTCTTCAAAGATACCAAATTTAAAATTGTGGCCAGGCCAATACGGAAATTTCACACTATACTGAACAATTGCTTAGTCCTTTCCTCATTCACAACACAAATTAATGATCTGGTATACAACATTTCTTGCGGTGATTGCAACTCATCTTACCAAGGTTCAACGCATTTTCCTTTGAATATTCATGTTAATCAACGTGCGGCTTCGATTCGTGCTTCTCATTCAGCAGCATCAGAATTAGCCTTTCACACCATTAACGAAAAACACTTTTTTTTATTTAACGAGGCCAAAATACTTAAGTGTCCTACGTAATTATATGCAACTGTTAATTGCAGAAACCATAGAAATTAAATTACACAAATTCTGTTAATGTTCGTTGGCCATATCTGATCTCTGATTCGTGGGCTTTTACGTGTATGTGCGAAGACAAATAATCCCTGTTTAAGGTTCATGCTCACCCCTATTTGGTAATTTTAATTCCTGTGATCACGACATACAAGTCAAAGTATTGTCAGCTTCAGGAAGGAAAATTGTTTTGCAATTTTTTCATTAAATTCTTTTAATTAATTTTCTTATTTTTAATTGCGTTAAATTGAGTTTTATTGTGTTAAATCGATTTTTAATTATTTCTTACTCTAATGTAAGTTTTTCGTTTTTTTTTTTTTTTTTTTGTTTTAATTTCTGGAGAGTATCACACGGAAGTGTTCTACGTACTATATTGAGGTAAACTTCTCTTATTATTTTACAAATATTCATATCAACGTAGAACGTATTGAGCAATATAGCTCTGGTTCATACTATCTTTTTACAATATCACGTATGGTTTGGTTACTAACATTATAAAGGTTCATTAAAGATTTAATGGATGCACCGTTTTCAAACTTTTGAATAATTTCAAAGTGTTCAGTTGAAATCACAACTCTTTTGTGTTTACCCATCATTTTCGTGATTTCCAAACAAAAAAATATTTACTATAAAAAAAAATTCGACACTCCTGACATAAATAAAACAAATTTTGTTTTTTTTGCAGTGCAACGGAACAACAATCCATGCGATGCGCTAAAACAAACTAAACATTTGTTCTCTTTCCATTGTTTTTTTGTACCGTGGTGTAAAGACAGCAGGGATTGTGGGATAATAGGTACATTCATCTTCCAATCACGACTTATAATGCCACTTCTTGTCGCTTATTTATGACTTGCAAAACATGTTTATACCTTTCCATTTATTGCTTTAATCTTTATGATTTCTGGTGGATTTTTTTTTTTTAAACTTTGGAGTCTTGAAGTGTCCTGGTTAATCGAGAGTCTACTGTACAACTTCTAAGTCTTCTATCGATGGATAAATATATTGGTTTTTTATAGTTTTTAAATAAAGGCTCTACATTGATATTTTTTTGTTTATTTTCATAAGCACTACCTATATCATTAAATTTTCTATTTATTTGTGTTCTAAGTTTTTTTTGTCTTTTAGGGCAATCTTTTGCTTCACTAATCCGGATTATCACTTAGTCTAGATGACCTCTTCCCCCAATTAATCTGTATCAGCAAGGGTCTACTGTATTTGATTCTAAAGTCTATGATTGAAGTAATAAAAATACACTAAAAGAGTAAATTACATTTAGAAAGGCAAACAGAAAATAATCTCTTTATTATTATTTTTTTATTTATTTATTTTTTAGTTTTCAAATTATCAAGTCTTAATTTTTTTTTAAGCAGACATAAAGACATTATTCAGTTTCTCCTTATAAAAGCTGAAAAGCTTACAATAACATATCCTTATCTAATAAAGCAGCATAAACCTTTTTTCAGGTATCTATAAAGAAAAAAGTTAGGGGAATAAGATTGGTTGAACAAACTGGCCAAAAATCATGAGCTCTCTATATCCACTCTAGTAATCGAGAAGTTGCTCATTTAAGAGTGTTATAATTGTGTTGCTGAAGTGCAGTGGCATTCCTCTTTGAAATAAAACATCTGGTTTCTTGTCAGAAAGCTGTGACATTGGCCACAAAAAACACAATAAATTTAAAGCGATCCCTAACGTGTTTAACACCTTTGTTTCCACATATTCAGATACTGCCTGTTAACCTTCTCAAAAGACAATGTTGTATCATCACTAAAACGTATTTGAGACAGATGATGTTGCCATCTTCAGAAAGCAGTTTGCAAGTTCATAATAAAACTGATAATGTTTCACTATGTTATCCATTGTAGGAGGATTAAGGAAAGAAGTATCCTTCATGAAAGTATAGTTATTTTGCTACATTTAACTGGTTCAGAGAGGGCTAGGTTTGAATCCCATAAGGGACTATCAGAATTCTTAAATACCCTCTTCAGTATGGCTGTCAGAATTCTTAAATAGCCTCTTCATGTATGGCTGTCAGAATTCTTAAATAGCCTCTTCAATTATGGCTGTCAGAATTCTTAAATAGTCTCTTCAATTATGGCTGTCAGAATTCTTAAATAGCCTCTTCAATTATGGCTGATTTCGTGTGGGGGAGGGATGAATTATTTGAGTTTTTTGGCCCAACACTCAAATCAGCCCATGATTACACACCTGTACAAATATAGTACAGGTAACCCTCGTATAACACGGTAGCTTGGTTCCTACAAAATCTTGTGTAATGTGAAACCATGTTATACGGGACTAAGAACCAGTACAAAAAGCGGGGTTATGTTCCAAAAGCTAACAAAAATACGCCTGTTTTTTTTTTTTATAACTGTCGGAAACTTAATTTTTATAGTAGTAATAACTTAATATTTTAACTTTATTTTTATAATAGTAGTAACTTAAATAGTAATAACTGAATAAACGTCTTACCTTACAAACTGTGATACTTATATGTGAGATAATGTACATTAATTTAATTTACTTCCTCTTCATCGCTGCTAAGCACAATCTCTTCTGCAGCATCTAGATTTTGTGTACCTTCTCTCTTTAAAAGAACTGCACTCTTCAGAGTCACAATTATTTTTTATGGTCTCAAACAAGTTCAATAGCACAGATTCTAACCCAGGGATCTCCCAACAAAATACAGTAGACTCCCGTTTTAAATGATACATGAAAATCGGAAGAATATTTTCCAGTTAGCAAAATAAAAATAAATTTACGCTTACATACATAGCTTAATTAACCTACTGTAATATGTACATATTAATTGATATTTCTGTTCACTGACTTTTTTTTTTTTTTGGTTGTAAAATTAAACAGTAAAAATGATAAGCAATTAACAAAGAATGCGGCATGCACAATTTGCAACAAATACGATATGGAGTAATGAGTTTCTGAAAATGTATTTATGTTTTTTATATGATTGAATATTTCATGAAAGGGGAAACATCTCACCATAATAACATGAAAACCCATAGAATTCCAGCTATCGGTACTATTGCAAATGCAAGAAAATCAAAGAATTACACGTTTATAATTGATTACACTAACAGAAAAGACCAATAAACTGGAAACTGCAAATTTTTTTTTATTGTTTTATGGTAGTGACCTCCAGAAATGTGCTTTGGAAAAATACCATGAAGGCAATAACGACTAGCAAATCAACAGCAGGGATTCTCAAAAAGAAATGAAAATGTTGAAAATTAGATCTAACATGGTTTTCCCGGCACAAAAATTCAAAAATACCTTGTTATGCGAGATTTCCAGATTTTCGTGAACCGTGTTAGAGCAAAACCTTGTTGTAGTACCGTGTTGTGTGAGGATTGCTGCAATTTATCAATTGTGTTAGAGCGAAACCGTATTGTAGAAGTACCATGTTATATGGGGGTTGCCTGTACACAAGTAACCATATGAAAGAGTAATCAATGCACCAAAAATTTCCAAGAAAAAAATTGACTATAGATATACAGATTTAGTTTAAAGAGGGACTTTGCCAGTTTACCAAACTCCTAACAAATAAAAAACTTTTTTAGTTACAAAATCACCAGAAAATATTTTATGATAATTTAACATTAAATGGCATGTAAGTTTGAATGATAGCTTATTAAAGAACATTGTGAACAGAAATTGTATAAAGACTCAAGGTTCTTTCATTTTGGATCTGCAGACCAGAGTGCATTCAGTAGTGTCCAACTTTTATTGCATACTCTAACAGGCTAAAGTTTCTTGGACTATAGACTAGCATCATAAACTAGTTTGCCTACCTTTCCCCATATGTATACAGTAAAATGCTTAATCCTGAGTCAGTCACATGGGGTTGATTTGACCCCACATATTTCAGCAATTTTTGCTTCATCTACTCTGTCCACATAGATGAAACAACTAATAGCTGTGATTGACTTGGCACATTATAGCCTTAGATGCTAATGTGCCATAAAATACTAAAACAAACAAACTAATAGCTGTTTTTGAAGATGTTTTCTTTGAATTCTCTCCTAAAAATTCTAAAAATGTCTGTTAATTATTGCACAATTAGAAAAAAATTATGATTTTAAGTTAAACCTAATTATATGTACATGTTGATTGGCATATGTCATGTACTGTTATTGATAGCAAGCTCACTTTACTATCATGTGCTCCCCTCCAGTCAGTGACTGTCTGGCTTTGTGAAATTGAAGCATTGGCACCTCCATAGCCAGGTGGGCAGGAGCAGCAGTGCGTAGCACACGCTTCTTGATTAGACCGGGGTTCGAGTCCGTGACCACCAAATATGGAGGATGCGGAAAGGTCAGGGAATGACCACTGCGTATCCCCGGAGCAATATGGCCTTAGTTGCTAATGCTCCTAAAAACCAAATATCATCAACAACATTGAAGCATTTTCTGGAATCAAACTGTTTACATGTATACTTCACATTTTGTACAGAAAATGCACCTGTTACTATAGGCTAGCACCTAACTGCAGTGTTTGTTGAAGAGTATGGTTTTTAAATTTTCATTCGGTCACCAATAGGTCTAAGGGAGTTTAATTTTCAAAAATTAATTAAAAATATATGCTTTTTAATATTGAACATGGATTTTCCACAGTTGTATTCAGAACAGATTGAAAATATAGTTGACATAAAAGAAATGAACAGTTTGAATTATTTTTGCTGATTTTTTTTACATTTTCACATGCAGAGAGGAATTTAAAATTTTTACACACCTAATTCAGGATTAATTCATTTGTTGATTATTACATTCTTTACATTGTTTCTATTACTGTTAAACATCCTCTTCTATCTATGTTTGACTTTATATGACAGATCGTCGCCTTGTTGTTCCCATTTTCCAAAGTCACCGGACTTGGGCATCTTCGACTTTCAAATTTCTCTCTCATAGCTGGCATTGCACCCTCCTTCCATGATTTTCTAGGGCATCCTCATCTTCTTTTCCCTTGTGGTATCCACTCATAAAATTTTAGGCCCTCTCTTCATTCGTGTGTAGAAGATGTCCAAACCATCTCAGCCTCCTATTTTCAATTCTTTCTATAATATCTTCATCTGCATGCAAACGCCTTCTAATTTCCTCATTTGTAACCCTCTCAAGCTTGGAAACTCTAGCACTTTGAAGAAGGTAGTCCATCTCTAGGGCTGTAAGCTTCTTTTTTGACACCCTCTTTCAGTGTCCACACCTCACATCCATAGCAAAGTACCTATGCTTTCCTATGGGAATCCTCCCTTTGCTTTACTATGGGAATGAAATACCATGTCGATTCACTTACTTCATGTGAAGGATTTCTATAAAAACCAATTGTTTCCATCTATATCTGCGTGAATTAAGTAAACTAGGCCCTGTTTTTTAAAGAAAGAACTGAAATTAAATGAGTTTTTTCCAGAAAAATCACTCCAATGCTTTACTATGGGAATATGACCTCATATGGAATATCTTTTTTATTTTCGAGGCTTTCGTTAAAATCGAAGTGTTTTCTATTAAATCTAGGTTAGATACGTTAATGGGCTAATTTTTGTCGAGAAATAATGGAAAGTAATTGAGTTATTGAAGAAAGAATTATTTTCAATGCTTATCTATGGAACACAAAACGACACTAGAAAAAGTGCAGCATTTTCTACACTTTCTCTAGGGCTGTAAGCTTCTTTTTTGACACCCTCTTTCAGTGTCCACACCTCACATCCATAGCAAAGTACCGATTCTGCTAATGACTGTCCGATGTGTTTTTTGTTCTAAGGGAGATATTGTTGTCCTACCAGATAGTATGGGGACACAAAGTATCTTCCTACTTTGATGAATTTGTGCTGTCTTCCTCTTTCTTCAGTCCTTCCTTAGTTATACAGCCAAGATACTTGAAGAAGTCAGCAGGTTTTAGATGTATAGATTGCATAACTTCCAATTCGTCTAGGTGCTCCGCTGTGCTTAGGAATTCCGTTTTTGTGAAATTGATATTGAGGCCCCATTGGTTATATGTAAAATGCAGATTTTTTTAACTTGCATTCCAAATCATAAGCTTCTTGTGCTGTGATGACCTGATCATTGGCAAAATTGAGATTCCATAAATATCTTTTATTAATTGGTATTCCCATTCCACAACAGCTTCTTTTCCATTTTTGCAAGGCACATTCCAAGAAAACATTACCCAATAAAAGTGATAAGCTATATCCTTACCTCAGCCCCTTTGTTGGATAGATTGTGTTAGATTAAATATCCTCTTTCTTTTAAATAATCTTAATTAACCTTCTATTAAAATTCACTAGCAATACTTTCAGTATATATATTGTACTTCATTTTTCTTGTATTGTTGTTTTTCTCCTAAAGTGGAGGTTGAGTGGTTGCTCTTTACATCCTGGAAATATGTGCTTCTTAACTAGCAAACAACATGTATAAATATATGGAATGAAACCTCAAGGAATGGTGGTGTAGGAGGAATCTCTTGCTTTATCCCATGGTTGTTGGTGTTTAGGATAATAGTTTATACAGTCTGTCCTCATATAGCACGATAGTTGCGTTCCTAGAAACCCTCGTGCAATGCAAAATCGTGCAATATAAACAACAGCCCCTATGGGAAAAGTAGGGTTAGGTGCCGACCACCCAAGATTGAAGACACATTTGGAACCAAAACATTACCAAACACAATAAATAATCGGGTAATTTTAATCGTTATAAAATACGTAAGTATTTTATAACGATTAAAATACGTAATAAAAATAATATTATATTATAATAAAGTATTTTTAGTATTTTTTAATACTAAAAAAGTATTTTTTACGGATAAAATACGTATTTTATTCGTAAAAAATTTATTATATTAAATAAAATAGTCGTAATAAAATACTTACGTATTTTATAATACATAAGTATAAATTATAATACGCAAGTCGTAATAAAATATTGCTAATGCTTTTGCTTCTATCGTAAGCAAACTTGCTTTTTGTTTGATTTTCTATCCAAAGAGATGACAGCCGTTCCATCTCTTCCAATTCTTGTGTCTTAATCTAATGGTTTTTAATTACACGTTGAGTTGTTCCTGCTATGAAAGTTGTTTTTATTTTCTCTGCATTCTTTTTAATTCTCGGCGTTGCCTCATTTAGGTCTGTAGCACGTGCAATATCACATGGTCTTTCATTTCGCTCAAAGCGTTTCACAATTTCATATTTTTTCTCTATCGACAGAAGCAGACTGCCCATAAGCCTTACGGGGGAAACCACGGTGGGCCGGAGGCCGGTGTGATTTTGGCTATAAACCGTAGTATGAGGCCACTACAAATTTTCCCGGGTAAGAATTTTTGACCCAGTCCGCCTCAGTTTATCGATATTGCTTCTTTTTTTTTTCTCTCTGAATCTGCAGTGTCTTAGCCAGGACGCTTCCTTTTCACACCTTTTAAGTATTTTACTAATTTTTAGGGAATAAAGCACAATTACAAACGAGGTGGCACGCTTGATACACAGAAACAAAGCTGCGCGCGTGTAGCAACTGAATAAACAACACCGTAAAGGCCGAGATACACTATTAACACCTCACATTTTACTAAAGCACATTTCTGGGGGTTACTACCATAAAACAATAAAAACAATTTCCAGTTGCGTTTCTGCTAGTGGAATCTGTTCTAAACTGGTAGTAAACTCCATCTAATTGCATTTGTGATTATATCGATAGCTGGAATTGTGTTGGTTTTTACGTTATTATGGTGAAATGTGTTTCCCCTTCACTGATATAAAACACATAAATACATTTTCAGAATCTTCTTCGTTCCTATCGTGTTGCGTTCAATTGGGGTGATTCCGCATTCGACTGCCATTTCTTGTAAACACAAAGGCGAATCGTGTATAAGCGAATTCGGTTCGTGTTATATAAGATAACGTTCCCCTATTTATAAATCGTGTATGATCGAATTCGTGTAATGCAAACACGTGTTATACGAGGACCGACTGTACTTGAAAATGGTGTTTGTAGATTCTTTAGTCTCTTTATAGTCATCTGATTGTAAACATCAGTGCAGCTACTTACTGCCTGCTTATTCAGTATAGTGCCTCAAGATTCAGTGCTGTTCCCATTTTTGTTTTCAGTATTTAGTAATGATACTGATGCAGGTGTATCAGGCTTAATGTCTAAGTTTATAGATGATACAAAGGTTAGCAGGGTAGTTAATTGCAGTAATCAGGTTTTGATACTGCATCAAGATCTGGAAAAGTTAGGCAGATGGCTGAGAAGTGGCAATTGAAATTTCACATTGAGAAATATATGGTTCTGCACGATAGTAGTAATCCCAGCTTAACATATCAACTATGTAGTACCACACTGAAGGTAATATAGAATGTAAAAGACTTGGGGATAATTGTGTAGTTAGACATGAAGTTCTCTGAGCAGTGCAGATGGGCTGTTAGGACATCTCACAACATTTTGTCAATGATATGCAGGGTTAAAGAGGTAATTATTCCGCTATATAAGGCAATGGTAAGGCCACATACAGATCTGGAAGCCTCATTTAGGAAAGAGATGGATCTGTTGAAATAGATGTAGTGAAGAGCAACAAGATTTAATGAAGATAAAAAAAGGGTGTGCTTACCAAGAAAGATTTCAATTCTGCAAATTGGAACACCCAGAAACTAGGCACTTGCAAGGAATTCTGATTGAGATATTTAGTTTTAAATGATTGAGTAAACTAAATGGTGGTAGAATTCAGAACAAAACACATAAAGGAGTATAAATTTAAATTGAGGAAGGATATTTCAGGATGGGTGCAGAAATTTGCTTTTAACCAGAGGATAGTTGATTGTTGGAACAAACTTCCATCTGGTGGCCCCGAGTGCCAAGCGATAGTGCCCAAGCGATATTTTGTGCGATACATAGCGTTCTTTCACAGCGGATTAGTTATATTTATTTTCCAGTGTCACTACTCTCCTTGTTTTTCTTAAGTGATTCTTTACTTAAAAGTTTTGAAGTAGAATCCAGAAAGGAAATACACCTTTCTTTCCTTGTGTATATATATATAATCCTTACTAACCTAACTAAACCTATAAACCGCTTGGTCACTGGTGGCACCGCTCCTGCCTCCACGTGGCGGGGCTGGAAACCTGGGAGAAGAAAAACACTCTCCCAGGGCAAAAAGGAGCAAAGATGGACATAAATAGACATGCCACTTATGGATCTCATGATCCAGATCTCTCAAACAGAGAAGATTTAAATGCAGGAAATGCAAAACGGCAGAGAAAAGAAGGAACAGAAAGCCCTGCTCCTCTTTTTTTGATACTGCATTCTTTGACTGACAATCCTTTGAGTAAGCTCTCCCCATTCTTAATACAGAAATGTCTTGAGAATGTGGCGGGCCCACCAAAAATGGTTAGAAGATTAAAATCCGGAGACCTTCTAGTGGAGATGAACGAGAATAAACACTCGGAAAAACTATTAAAAATATCGACTTTTGGTGGAATTCCCACAAAGGTTACCCCGCATGCCACCTTAAACTCCTCTAAAGGGGTAATAGCCGAGTGGGATCTCCTTAACGTATCTGAAGAGGAAATCGTTCAGGAATTAGGCGATCAAAATGTAATAAATGCCAAAAGGATAGTCATTAAGAAAGATGGGGTTCTTACTCCTACCCGAACGGTCATTCTTACATTTAAAACACCAATTTTACCAACAACTGTTAAAGCTGGATATTTAAGGTGCAAAATTCGACCTTATATTCCAAACCCAGTCCGGTGTTTTAAATGCCAAAAATTTGGACACTCACAAGCAGTCTGCAGGGGTGTAACCACCTGTGCCTCCTGTGGTTCAAAAGAGCATGTTCACACAGACTGCCCCACTGAAATACAAAGCTGCCCAAACTGTAAGGGGAATCATTCAGCATTTTCAAAGGAGTGCATCCAGTGGCAGACTGAAAAGAATATACAAAAGTACAAAGTGGAACACAAGGTGCCATACCAAGAAGCAAAAAGACATTGCTTAATTTCAAATAAATTGCCATCTTATTCTTCAGTTGTAAAAAAGCAACGATCCATAACAGTACAAACAGATTGTTCAGTTCCGCCAAGTATCTCAATTTCTGATTGGGCCAAGTCAGTCCTCTCTACACTAAAAGAACAGCCTACCCAACAGCAATCAACTCATTCGGTAAACACACCATTGACAATACCGCCAGATAAAAATCCTGTAAAACAGCCAGTTAATCAAACAAGCTCTGAAATAAATAATCAAAAAACCAGTACTGATACCATGGACATAGATAGAAATTCACACCGAGATGAACCACTACTTGAACTTCATGCGGAAGAGGAAGACATGGACGTCACTAGACCAAATTTCCCAAAAAGGGAAAAAAGACTAGACAGGCGCAAACAGACCACATCCCGTAAGCAAGCAGACACACCCGATAATCCTCAATAATGCACAGAATCATTCAATGGAATTGTCGCGGACTCAGAGCTAACTTAGACGATGTTTATGACTTAATTACCGAATATAAGCCTGCTGTTCTTTGTCTACAGGAAACAAACCTGACCCCTAAAATAACTATGAGCATAAAACACCATATAATGCTAAGAAAGGATAGGAACGACTCTAATACAGCACATGGAGGTGTAGCATTGCTAGTAAACTCCAGAACTCCTTTCAGACCAGTCCCACTGCGAACAACTTTAGAAGCGATTGCCGCAAGAGTTATGGTTAAGATAGCGGTAACAGTTGTTTCCATATACCTTTCGCCAAACTATTCATACTCCCTAGCAGATTTGAATGATTTAGTTACTCAGCTGCCACCACCTTTCTGTATCTTAGGTGACTGGAATGGGCATCACCCCGTATGGGGTTCCTCGCACCTTGATAAGAGAGGTCAGTTAATTGAAAAATTTCTTGAAAGGCACAACTTAACATTATTAAACAATGGGACTCACACGTATGTGCATCTTTCCTCAAGGTCAACTTCAGCAATTGATCTTTCAATATGCTCGCCAAACCTCCTTCCTCTTATTGATTGGACGGTCACTGATAACCTGCGAAATAGTGACCACTTTCCAGTAATATGCACACTATCGACTAACTCTCCTCCTCAAACTGAGATAAAAACTGTTTGGAAATTTGACAAAGCTAACTGGAAGAAATATCAAGAGCTGGCACATCTAGATATTCAGACTATTGAGACTCTCACCATTGACTCTGCCGTAACTTACATAACTCAGCAAATGATAGCAGCTGCAGAAACCAGTATACCCAGATCATCCATGAAAACTCGCTCCCACCCAAAAATATGGTGGAATGAAGCTTGTAGCAATGCAAAAAAAGAGAAGAATAGATACTGGAACTTATTTCGTAAATACCCGACCACAGCTAATCTCATACAGTTCAAGAAAGCTAGAGCTAAATCTCGTCACATACAACGAATAAGCAAAAAAGAAACATGGTCTAAATATGCCTCCTCTATAAACAGGACCACAAATATCAGAACTGTTTGGACTAAAGTTCGAAGAATTAATGGAAAATATCCACCTATAACCACTCCGATAATATATCTAAAAGGCAAAGAAATCTGCAGTCCTCTCGATATATCTAATACATTAGGCGAAACCTTTGAAAAAATCTCCTCCGTAACCGCATTTGAGCCAAGTTTCCAGGCACATAAAATACAGGCAGAAAGATATAATCTCAATTTCAGTACTTCACGACAGCATCCATATAATGTACCCCTTACCATGGCAGAGTTACGTTGCGCACTCGCAAGATCTAAAAATAGTGCTGCTGGCCCTGATGGAGTGTACTATGCCATGATATATCACTTGAGTGAAGAATCCCTTTCAGCTCTGCTAAAACTGTATAATAGAATCTTTGGCGAAGACTACTACCCTACCAGTTGGCGTCATTCTACTGTATTAGCATTCCCAAAACCAGGAAAGGACCATTCAGATCCAGCAAATTACCGACCGATAGCATTAACTAGTTGTATAGGAAAAGCATTAGAAAAAATAATTAATGCCAGATTGACATGGTTCCTAGAGACTGAATGCATTCTAAGTCAAAATCAATATGGATTTCGAAGAACTAGATCAACACTTGATCTTATGGTCAAAGCTGAAGGAAACATCCGAAATGCATTTCTCAGGAACGAACACCTAGTGATGATATGTCTTGACATCGAAAAAGCTTTTGATACAACCTGGCGGTATGGAATTCTTCACGATCTCTATGAATCCGGTATTCGTGGTCATCTTCCAAAATTTATTCAGAACTTTTTGAGCAATAGGACCTTTCAGGTACGTTTTCACTCTGCCCTCTCACAAACATTTGTGCAAGAAGAGGGGGTCCCTCAAGGTTCTGTGCTTAGTGCCACTCTCTTTTCTCTCAGGATTAATTCCATTACCAAATGTATTCCCGACACAGTTGAAACTTATCTGTATGCCGACGATCTGGCAATCTCAAGCCAGTCACAAAACATGCGTTTCATTGAAAGGCAGCTTCAAGGTACAATTAACAAGCTTGTTCAGTGGGCCAAAAACAATGGATACAGACTTTCAAAACAAAAAACAACAGCAATTCATTTTTGCCGTAAACGGAATTTACATCCAGATCCCGATTTACATCTTGATTTTCATCCAATTTCTTTTCAACAGAGTATTAGCTTTCTTGGACTAATTCTGGATAGAAAACTTAGTTTCTTAGAGCATATTAAACACATTCGTACAACCTGTCTAAAGAAGCTGAATCTCCTCAGAGCAATTTCCGCTATGTCATGGGGTGCAGATCGGTACATGCTGTTGCACTTATACCGGTCGCTCATAAGATCCAAACTAGACTACGGGTCACCTGCATATGCCTCAGCTAGAGAAAGTGTATTAAAATGGCTCGACCCAGTACATCACAATGCCCTCCGAATTGCACTGGGAGCTTTTCGTACATCGCCAGTTCAGAGTCTCTATACGGAAGCACATGAACCACCCCTATTTCTTCGTCGGCAAGCTCTGTTACTAAGTTATGCAGCAAAAATCAAAAGTTTCCCACATCATCCAATAAAGCAGTATTTATTCACTCCAAAATGGCATAATTTGTACCAAAATAAACCTTTGCAGAATAAACCATGTGGCATTAGATTAGAAAGCATAACTACGTGCTGGGAACTAAATATGAATGACATAACTCCAGATATTAGCACGGCTATGCCACCATGGCAAATACCCTTGGCCAATGTTGACCAACACTTCCAACAATGGGGAAAGAATGCACTTCCAAATTTCAGTTTTCAGCAGATCCATGCAACTCACTCTTTTCAGTTCTCTAGTTTCACCCAAATTTACACTGATGGTTCCAAGACAGATAGTAAAGTTGGAGCAGCTGCAGTTCTACCAACCATTACAATATCCCAGCAGCTTCCTTTGGAGTACAGTGTTTATACCGCAGAACTGTATGCTATCTTGATGGCTCTAGACAATGTAAAACAGTCATTATATCCTCAAACTATTATCTACACCGATTCCTTAAGTGCTGTATCTGCCCTTCAGTGTAAATTTCCATCCAGTCATCCGTTTCTACAACAAATTCAAACCAAGTTAATGCAGCTTCTTGCAAACAGGCAAAAATTAATTTTCTGTTGGATACCTGGGCACTCTGGAATCAGAGGAAATGAACAAGCGGATCTTGCAGCCAAGAACGCCAGTCACATAAAATCAGACATGCAGATACCTTACACAGATTTAAAATGCATCATACATACCAATGTTAAAAAAAAATGGCTATCCATTTGGCAGGGAGAAAAAAACAATAAGCTTTTTCAGATCAAAAAGGATCACAAGAAGTGGCTATCAAGCCTAAGAGGCAATAGAAAGGAAGAAGTAGTACTTGCTAGAATTCGAATAGGACATACTCACCTAACTCATAGTTATTTACTCACTCAGGATGACCCTCCACTATGCAGCAACTGTCAAACTCAACTCACAGTAAACCACTTGCTCATTGAATGCCCATTATATCTGAGAGAACGAAAAACAGCCTTCTCTTCGCATCTATCTTCTTCTAATAAACTTACCTTACAACAGATTCTCGGAGACCGACAAGATATTAATGATGTTTTTACCTTCCTCAAATTGATAAACAAATATCACCTGATCTGAATCCCTTTATTTAATATAACAATCATGTACCAAATAAGACTGAAATAGGTGCATTATGGCCTTAGTAGCCCTTGCACCAATAAATCCAACAAACAACAACTTCCATCTGGTGTCGTGAAAGTGGGTAGTTTGGAATAAATTTAAGGAAGAATTAGACATTTTATTGTAGGGGAATGGACAGGTGATGTGATGTTGAAGGGTGCGTTTTTTTTTTTTTGTTGTTGTTGGCCGATGCTGTATAAGCTTGCATTATTTGCCAATACAGGCTGACCTCAATTAATGCGATTAATTCGTCCCGTGAGCGCATCACACAAAATGGAAATGCGTTAATCGAATATAATAATCAATAGGAAAAATTATAATTGGTCCTTGACCTACAGGAATGTCCATCAAAATTTTAAAAATACCCTTTATATAACTTTTTAACTGTATACCATGTAAAAGATAATGAAAATAATTATAGAATTAAATGTTTATTGCATAAAACAGTGGTTCCCAAACTGTGTGTCATGGAATATTTTAAATTTTGAAGGGAAACACAGCGATACTCGACATCTGTCAGGCATTGTGCAAACTACTATCTCGAGGTAGTTCATAGTTTCAACATTTCTTATTAAGTTGTTTGGACCTAACTACTTAATAAACGGAACTGTTAGGTATTTCTTTTGGTCTAGGTGTGCCGTGAAAAAAATACTGAGACACTAAGGGCGCCATGAACCGAGAAAGTTTAGGAACCTCTGACATAAAATACACAGTGAAGAAACAATTTGTTATGGAAATATTTGAACAGTTTGACTTTCTCTTTTCATCAATTAATTTCCAATAGCTGACAACAATCTTCTCTGGGCCCTGGCAAAGTAAATATTGCAGAGAACCTCAATCCTTTTGTTTGAGGTTCGCTGTGATACGAAAGATTTCATCTAGTTCTTTTGCCGTTATCTTCTTCACGGTAACATTATCATCTGGCTCATTTAAAAATTTGAATTTTTAAATGCAAGTCTGCATTGACTTTATTAGCAGGAGACAAACAAGTAACACTTCTTCTTCCGATGGTTGATGGAATACACTGAGGCAGGCAGCAGGCAAACATTTGTTTATTGCCCATCCGATGCATGGTAAGCTTAACGCACAATTCAAATCTTTTTCAACTATCACATAAAAAAAAAAAAAAAAATCGCGTTAACTGTAAATTTGCATCGTGTAAAGTGAAAAGTGGTATAATTTTTTTCAAATAGCAGTAACTGAAAAACATGTTAATCGAACTTGTATTATGTGAGGCCTGGCTGTACTAATAATCTTCACCATGAAGCAAGACATTAAGTATTGGCTACAGTAAATGAATTGACTACACTTCTAATGAGCTGATTCCTTCCTCTCACTTGCATTAGCTTAAAGTACATAAGGTACTGCTAATGTTAACCCTAGGTACTTGAATGCGCAGTGGTATAGGGCTGCTTTTATTCAGTGCCTTCCAATGATGCCCTAATGAATGGGAGAATCCACATTTATTATTTTTTCACTTTCAAAAGTAAGTGAATAATTACCATTCAGGAAACTTATAACTGTTCACTCTCGGATGTTATGCTAGTAGCTACTAGCATACCTAGTGACATTAGCAAAAGGGCACCCATATGAGAACAAACAGGGGCTCACATCTGGTGAGTATGGGCTTGGCACACCCCAGGGTCCTGAGCTGGATATCATCATTCTTCTCTTTCTTGGTGAGTTCCTTCTACTTCTGACTCTTGTTCTCTCTCTCAGGATAATTCAGAATTTTTTTTTTTTTTTTTGGCTGGTGCAGCATAATCCTCAGGCTTCCTTGCACCATATGGCTAATAATAATAATAAAACCTCAGATATTGTTTGAATATTGTTTATATACAAACAATTTCATAAATATGAATGTATAAACAACAATAATAAATAAATAAATAATAATTATATTCGTGTAAGTTGGCTGAATTGATAGATCTTTGAATGCTGATTCCAAATCTGCTTTTCAGTTTTCCTTTAGTGTGTCCAGTTTTTGTGATGAGACTGATTATACCACTAACATACGTATTCAGCCAACCTACATGAATATAATTATTATTTATTGATTTATTATAGTTGTTTATACATTTATATTTATGTAATTGTTTGAATATGTCTATATCCTTGTTATTTCGTAATTTAATTATTTGATTATAAATTGTTTCAGGTAAGATTCAGTGAATTACCAAAACACATTCATCAACATACCTCAAAAGTGTAAAAATCACCACAACAAATTCTGCTACATGGGCAGCTCTTTTATAACTAAATCACAATGGATATTCTGAAAATTTACCAGTCCTATACTTTGTCTAGATGATCAGAATAAGATATGGACACCACATACTATTTGTACTGCTTGTTCGAATGGATTATGTGATTGGTTAAACAAAAGTATAACGTTGATGCCATTTCCCATGCCCCCAATATTATGATGATGGTGATTATTATTTTTGTAATGAATATAATTTGATTCTCAGCAAATTATAAGCAAAATGTTGTTTATTAGAATGTGTTTTCAGCAGTAATCCCTCGCAATGACACTTTGCCAATTTCATTACATCCACAGCATAGATTAGATTCTTTAGGAGAAATGGAATGCACTGAGGTGCAATTAGTGGAGACCCAAAAACTTCAGCTGATCCTGAGTACACACCTGATGAATAGACATCAGAGCCAGAGCAACTTACACAATATGAGTTGGATGACCACATTAGAAATCTAGCCCAAAGATAAAGCTGAACTTCTTGCTAGCGACTAAAGCAAAACACTATGTTAAGAAGAACACCAGAATGTCTCGCTATCAAAAAAAGAAACCAAATTTTGGCAACATTCTTTAAAGTAAATGGTCTGCTCTGCTACTGCTATGATATTAGTGGAGTTTTTAGGGAATTGTCCCATTACATCTGAATGGTGCCTCTGCATGAAATCCTCTCTGAAGAGTTTCAGAGCTGTTCTTTTTCAAAACAGGAACTTAAAGCCATCCATTCCCATTGACTGCACTGTTCATCTAAAGGAGACATTCTATAACATAAAGATATTACTTGAAGTAATTCAATACATCACAGAACTATGTGCTAGATTGAATTGCTTCAAGTGATGTTAGTCATGGATATATTCATGAACATGCAAGGAGCATTGACAAAATATTGTTGTTTCCTAAGCCTATGGAACAGTTCTACCCAGCCCATTACATCCAATGTGACTGGCCTGAAAGAAGCATATATGAGCCAGTAATGAATAGTAAGCAGTATGTTCCATTAGTGGATCCAAAGAATGTTTTCCTTCCATCTCTCCACATTAAACTTAGCCTAATGAAGAGATTTGTGAAAGCAATGGGTAAGATGAATTTGAGGATTTCATTATTTAAGTGATAAATTTCCAGAGATCAGCGAAAGAAAGAATCTTTGTGTGGCCTTAAAGAGCTTTGAAAAATACCTCAGTGATTAGAACTAAATGCTTTTTGAGTAACGCCTAGAAAGATGGAATTCAAACTGCTCAATGCATGATATTGCTGAAACTTATTTCCTGCAGTCGCATTTGAACTTCTTTCCCAAAAACCTTGGCACAATGAGTGATGTAGGGAGAAACAATTCCATCACGACATTAAGGCAGTGGAAAATTAAAATGGCCTTTCAAGGTTTCTGGAACCATATGTTGGCAAATTACTGCTGGATGTTGCACCACGACATTCCAGACAAAGTGTACCAAAGGGAATTATATAGACAACAGTTTTAAATTGTATATATCCTTTTAACAAGGGTGTATACTGCATTATTTTAACTATATATATATAAAGTGTTTTTGGGTTTAAACTGTAAAAGTGATAAAAATGCAATGATTGTAACCAGTCTCATGTGTTTTGTAATGAAATCATATTGTACTTATTATTATGAAAACTACACATGCTAGAAAAAGAAGCAAGAACATATTTAAAATTAGTATTAAAACCTGATTTTGAAAATTCTGTTTACATCTTTGATTAAAAAAAAAAAAAAAGTTTCATTTTGTTGACTAGTGTTTTTTGTTTTTTGGATAATACATGTAATCCCACCTGAACAGTTTTTAAGTTTATGTAATTCTTTTACTGATAAAAGAATTTTTACATATAAACTGTTTTAGATTTCATGTGATTTGTCATTTCCTATTCTGATTGCCCTAATGAATGCCATTTTTCTTTTTCTGTTTTTTAACATTGTATTCGCTTAAATTTTTTAATGGAAATATAAACACATTAATTAAGTAATGTACAAGTAATCTTTCCTTTCTTAATTATTTTACAACTCACTAGTATCTAACTTATATTTACTGTTCAGAAACTCAAAGAATTTAATAATTGCAATAAAAACATTACAGAATATTCACTCTGCCAGTAACCATGAAGGTTACTTTGTGCTTTCTGAAAATGACAGTAGAAAATTTATTATTTTTCTTATCTGGTGATTGGAAAATAGTTGTAATAACTATGTATATGGATAGACTAATTATATGCAGTGAACATCGGTTATAATGTTCACATCCTCAATGTCCTGTATAATATTTAGAGTGGTTGCATCCTCATGTTTTTATTACTGTATTTAATGTAAATAATACTGCTTGCAATTATTGTGGAATTTAGTTTCATCATTAACTGAAATTGCAGTATTTAATTTTAGGAACCATACAACACATATTGGGACCAACACAGTTGGAGGAGAGTATATTACTGTTTATGGATTCTTTAAGTTATCCCCACCTCAACAAGTAATTGATTTCTATATTTTTTATTTAAAATTTAAAATTAAACTCTTGTCTATATATGCATACACTTTTATCATCACTGAAAATAATATCAGTAACGAAAGCCTAATCTAACAATAATAAGAAATACATGCTTTATTTTATTTTTATTTATTTATAAAATAAACTAAGAAAAAAGAAACAGCATGATTTCATTTGCACAGTTTGCCTTATATGCATTTTTAATTATAGCACAGATATCAAATGCAGTAATTGTTTCTTTATCAAAATTACTGCAGACTAACACATTTTCTTTTATGCTCAATGCATTGTGGGTATTGTTTTTAGAAGGCAGAGTGAATGAGTGCTTTTTCACTTTAATACTGGTAACAAAAATTTCAATGTTATGCTGGTACTCAGCAGTTCTTCTGGTGTCAGTGTTGCTGTGGTAGCAGCTTCACCATTCCCCTTAAACTCCTCAGGTTCACCAAAAAAATCATATGCTCTTCAAAATATCCCCATTCTTCAGCATTGCTATGACATTCATTTTATAGACCATGTTTTTCGATGATCTTCTCTCCAAAGCCACTTTCTCTGAAGCAGTTGATTATTACATTTGATGCAATACTGTTTTAAGCAATAACAATAAGCATTGAAGACTTAACTTTGGCTTCAAATTGTTCCCTCTTATGTTGCAGATCAAGCATCTTAATATGTGGGCTCTACATGCTCTCTTGGGGTTATAAATAATGCATTGATCCATTGGCTGCATAAAACTGCTTGAATAATGGTGAAGAAAGATGGAGAATTTGTTCCTACTCGTAGCATCATTCTCACTTTTTCTACACCAAACCTTCCTTCATCAGTAAAAGCAGGATACTTAAACTGTCCCATCCGTCCTTATATACCCAATCCTATTCGATGCTACAAGTGTCAGAAGTTTGGACATTCCCAAACTGTCTGCCGAGGAGATTCAGTTTGCTCAAACTGCGGATCAAAAGAACATGTCCATACTGATTGTAATGCTGAATCATCATGGTGTCCAAACTGCAAAGGCAACCATTCAGCTTTTTCTAGATCCTGTGAGCAATGGAAGCTGGAGAAAAAAAATCCAAAAATACAAAGTGGAGAACAAGGTCACATACCCTGAAGCCAGAAAGAACCTACTACAAAACATGCCTAAGCGTACATATGCTGAAGCATCCAAAAGACAACAAACAGTTTCAACGCAAACAGATATATCAGTCCCACCAAAAGTGTCAATTTCTGATTGGGCTCGATCATTGCTATCACCTGCATCACAGTCAACAAAACACCAAACAGTAGATAGGACAAACAATACCCCGATCTCGATACCATCTACTGCTAAATTAGATCCAGTTACCGCAGATCAGAAGGAAAATTCAGTTCATGTTAGAAAGAAATTATCTGATAACACAGCTATGGATATTGCAGAAAACAATACTTGTAATGAACCCATTCTAGATCTTCATGCAGAAGACGACATGGACACACGTCCATTCTTTTCAAAAAAAGGACAAAATAAAAATTGACCGTCACAAGCAGAGCAACATTAAAAAACAGACAGATTCAAATTCTAATTCAAAACCAACACAATGAACAACATAGTTCAATGGAATTGCAGAGGCTTTCGTAGCAACATAGACGACATATATGAACTAATTGATCATTATCATCCTGTGAGCATATGCCTACAAGAAACAAATCTAACACCACAAGTGTCCGTGTCAGTTAAATATTACTCTTTTTTGACAAGACAGAACAAACAGTGCTCATGGTGGAGTGGCCATACTCATAGACTCAAGGGTTCCTTGTAAACAAATTCCTCTTCAAACTGCCTTAGAAGCTGTTGCGGCTCGTGTAATGATTGGCATTTCTTTAACGATCGTTTCAATATATCTCCCTCCCAATCAGCAATGTACGATTCGTGAACTAGAAAACCTTGTTTTCCATTTACCGTCACCAGTTTGCCTATTAGGAGACTTTAATGGACACCATCCACTATGGGGATCCCCTGTCTCAGACAGACGCAGAGAACTGATTGAGACACTACTAGACAGACAGAATTTAACATTACTGAACACAGGTTTACCCACTTACATTCATTTTCCTACTGGAGCATCATCTGCAATAGACCTCTCAATCTGCTCTCTGATCCTCTTCCCAAGTGTCGAATGGACAACACTTGACAATCGTCTCAACAGTGATCACTATCCAGTAATATGCAGAATTCAAACCACAAATTCCAAAACAACTGACCCACAAATGAAATGGAAATTTTTTGAAGCAGACTGGACAAAATAATAAAAAAAAGTCATATCTCTTTTGATGATCACATCATTGAGTCTTCCTCTATCAATACTGTCACAAAACATATCACAATGCAGATACTATCAGCTTCAAAGGTTGCCATCCCACAGTCTCAATTAAGAAATCGTAGACATACCAATCACTGGTAGAACGATGATTGTAATAAGGTGAAAAGAGAAAAGAATGCAGCATGGAACTTATTCCAAAAATGCCCTACCACTGCCAACCTTATCAATTATAAGAAACTTAAAGCCAAAGCACGGTACATCAGGCGAAAGGCTAAAAAGGACTCTTGGATAAAATTTGCTTCATCAATCAATAAAGACACTGAAGCCAGAATAATATGGAAAAAAATAACTGCACCTATTTTTAATTGGAATGGGAAGGAGATCTCTAATCCAGAAGATATTGCAAATGCCTTAGGAACTGTGTTCTCTGAATTGTCCGCCTCCATTGCGTATCATCCATCATTCCAAAAAATTAAAGCCGATGCTGAGAAATTCAAACTAAATTTCAAAACTACCCGCCGTTTACCCTATAATCAACCGCTCACACTATCAGAATTGAAAGAATCTGTAAATATTTCCCACAACAGTGCCCCTGGCCCTGATGGAATTTACTATGTAATGCTTAAAAATCTAGATCAGCAATCGTTATCCTCTCTACTAAAATTTTACAATCGGATATTTTATGAACACACATTTCCTAGCTCCTGGCAACGTTCATATGTAATTGCTATCCCTAAACCAGGAAAAGATCATTCGATCCCTAACAACTACAGACCAATCTCTCTAACCAGCTGCTTAAGTAAAACTTTAGAAAAAATAGTGCACCGTCGATTGACGTGGTACCTTGAGTCTAGAAACATAATCGGCAACAATCAGTTCAGCTTTCGGAAGAAGAGATCATCCTTAGATCTCATGATAACGGCTGAATCAAACATAAGAAACGCTTTTATCAGGAATCAACATCTCGTCATGGTGTGTCTCGATATAGAAAAAGCTTTCGATACCACATGGCGTTATGGAATCCTAAAGGATCTCCATTCTATAGATATGAAAGGGCATTTACCATATTTTATCCAAAACTTCCTTTGCCACAGGACATTCCAAGTTCGATATCGGCAGGCTCTGTCTCACACATACAGACAAGGAGGTGTCCCTCAAGGCTCTGTCCTCAGTGCCACTCTATTTGCTATACGAATTAACAGTATCACAAACAGCATTCCAAACACTGTTGACTCATATATTTATGCTGATGATCTTACCTTGTCCTGCCATTCTCAGACTATAAATTATATTGAGAGGCAATTACAAATATCAATAAATAATATTGAACTTTGGATGACACAAAATGGATATAGACTATCAAAACACAAATCTATGGCCATGCACTTCTGCAACAAGCGCAAAATGCATCCAGAACCCGAGTTACACTTGGCCAATCATCCTCTTCCAATCGTTAACAGTATTCGTCTCCTAGGGCTAATTTTTGATAAGCATCTAAATTTTCAGGAGCATGTTAAACACCTACGAACCACCTGCCTTAAGAAAATTAACATACTTCGGGTCGCCTCTAGTACATCCTGGGGTGCAGACCGGTACACCCTGCTCCACATGTATAGGTCTCTAATTAGATCTCACCTAGATTATGGAGCACCTGTCTATGACTCTGCTAGAGAGAGTACTTTGGCTCGTCTTGCTCCAATCCAACCAGCTGCCCTTAGGATAGCCCTGGGTGCATACAGAACATCACCTGTTCAAAGTCTGTATGTTGAGGCTCACGAACCTCCACTCAGTATCAGGAGAAAGATGTTACTGTTAAACTAGTCGGCTAAAATTTAAAGCTTCCCCACTCATCTTATTTGGCCACTACTGTGTGATCCGCAGTGGAGAACACACTATGGAAACAAACCCAGAACAATCTGACCTGCTGGTATCAGATTACAGAACCTATTAGAATGCTGGAATATTTCCTTTCATAATATCATCAGAGATTTAAAAGACCCGGATCCCCCATGGATTACCTTAACTCCTTCATATGATGATTACTTTGAAAAATGGGGAAAAGGTGCTGTAGCAGATGTTAACATCAGACAATTGCATCTTGTCCATGAAGAAAATTATTCCCACTTTTCCAAGATCTACACTGACGGTTCAAAATCGGGCAATAAAGTGGGTGCAGCTGCTGTCTTCCCTAATACAACTGTTTCTCTTCCACTTCCAGCTGAATGCAGCAGCTATACTGCTGAACTCTATGCAATTAAACTTGCCCTGGAAAATATTTCCCTCCTGTCAACGAATAAAAGTATAGTGTACACTGATTCCAAGAGTGCTCTCTTAGCTCTCGCAAACACCTCACCTTGCAATACTTTGGTAAAGCTAATAAGACAAGAACTGATACATCTCCATGAGCAACATTGCACTGTTGTCTTCTCCTGGATCCCAGGTAACAGCGGTATTCCTGGAAATGAGTGCGCTGATCATGCCGCAAAGCATCCCTCCAACATATCCTGATTATAAACATAAAATACAGGAAATATGTATGGAACAATGGACCCTTCTGTGGAAAAAGCAAACACATAATAAACTGTTTCAATTGAAACCTGAACCACAATTATGGACTTCTAGCCTCCATAAAATCAGAAAGGAAGAAGTACTTCCAGCCAGAACCCGAATTGGCCACACTCACCTTACTCATCTGTTTCTGCTCACAGGAAATGATCCTCCTCAGTGCACGCACTGTTTGCAGCCGCTATCAGTGAAGCACATTCTGATTGAATGTAGCTTGTTTGACACTGCCCGACAGTCTACTTTCAGCTCCACCTCAAACCTCTTGTCACTCAACAGCAGCATAGGTAACAATGCAAAACTCTCCGAATTTTTCACCTACTTGAAAAAAAATTAAAGTGTATGACCAACTCTAATTGCTCCCAGAGCAGTTATCACATGTATACTTACTTACTTTGATAGGTGCAATATGGCCTGTGTAGCCCTTGCACCAGAAATCCCATAACAACAATAACAACAGCATAAAACTGGTGGTATTGGGAGATAAAAATGACAGCCATATATTCGTCAACTTAAGTGCCTCAGCAGAATGTGCTGTGCACTGGTGTAGAATCACCAAAATGTTCCTTTTTTTTTCTGAAGCCATTCTTCTCTCTACTCTCAGTAACTGACAGAAAATGTTTACTAAAAGTCAAGAACTTCAGTTGGCTTCATAATTACACTGAATTTTTGACTGGCGAGAAATGGGTGCAGTTTTGTACTGCATCTGCACTGAACCCTAACAGAATAATGATTCTTTGTTTACTTAATTTTCCACCATTACAAGATTCTCCTCAAACAGAAAGATGTTTTGTTTGTAAGAAGATTATAAAATATGCCTGTTTTATCAAGATTAAAAATATCCTCAGGCTTATTTTTCAAAATTGGACCATACAGAACACAACCAGTCTGTTGCTTTTTTTTCTTTATCAACTGAACCAGACTTGCTACAAACATTACATGAAACTAAGTTATTCCTGTCCATAAATCTTTGGAGCCTGCTACTGCTGCATTTGAAGTTGCTGATTCCTAGTTATTGAGCTAGATGATCAACCTTTTCTCACGTTGGATCTGGTGCTGGCAAATTGGATGCACACATTTGTTGGTACCACTAGAAAAGTTTTGTTTCAAGTTCTGTATGTTTTACACCATGAATTCATGGTGTAAAACATACGGAGATTTGTGAATTTTTCCTATTCGTTAATAATTTTCACTTTAATTTCCAGGCTTAATCCTGTTTATGCTATCATCATCATAACAGCTAGATGAGGTTTAATTTAAACAGACATTAAATTAATTTAAAGGCACAACTCCAAAAAGATGTCATCTAAGATCCTTTTGAAAATGGCACAAAAAAATATAACAAAAATTAATTTGTTATTACCTTGAAAACAGCATCAATTGCAGCTGACCTACAATTGAAATTTTTCTGAGTGTATTTATGTTTCTTAAACTGGCTTTGTTTACGTAAAAGTAAATTAACAAGTCAGTGCTCTTTTTCCAGGAAATGTCGAACTAGGTGGTCACACGTACTAGTGGTAGGGCAATAATAAGACAATTGTACCAAGCTTTGTATTAACCATACAAAATAACATTATTTCTCACTGGGTGAAAACAGACTTTCTAATAAATGAATGTTTATATAGAAAAGCCTATCATTGTACAGAAGAACATTATGTTATGTCATACAAATGAGAACTTTCTATAAATTGAGTTTGTATTAACAAGATTCTACTGTACTATGGTGTGAAACATGTTTTGCTGGTAATCTGTGGGAATTCTAGTTTGTATGTAACAGTGCTTGTTAACTGTGAACTACTTGAATGTGACACCAGCCTAGAAATGTGAGGAGATGATTCAAGGGTTATTTGGAAGATGTCACTCTCCTTTGGTCTGCCAAAATCCCTAGCTGAACACTTGGGAGATGCAGTTAAAAAGACTGTGTGAAGTATGGACAGTGGCAGTCCCTAGGTTTTCTGAGATGGGGGCGCTAAAGCAGTGCATCAGGGAAGAATCATTGTGCTTTAATTATCATGCTTCAGTAACCCCCCCTTTTGTCATAATGGGGGGATAGCACTGGAGGGGTGTGTGTGTGTGTGTGTGTGTAAGATTTTGAACTATATAAAGAAAGTTTTCAAGTTCTGCCCTAAATTTTTCATTTGGTTATTTCGCCAATAGAAGTTTCCAAGTGTTGTTTTTCCAGTAAGGTTTTATAGTCTTCAAATAAGACTGTTAACTAAAATCTTTAACGACAAATATTCTGTGAATACTATTACATTTCTTGTGATATAAGTTTTGATACTGGCTTTAATTATTAAATGTTTCACTACCACTTTTTAATAATTAAAACTGGAATTTTAAAATGTTTCAAGTAGTCCAACTTATTATAGATATGCATTAAGAAAATGAAATAATACTGTGTAACAAATTTTCAGAAAAGTTTTGTTTATCCTTTACTTGTTGTTTCTTTATGAATTTGGGTACGTTGTTCCAAGTTTTTGCATAGCATTAATGATTTGACTATAAATAAAAAAAAGTAAATATGCATTAATTTAATTAAATATTTATTAATTAAAACAGATTTATTATTAATATATGTTTTAACTTTTGTACAGAATAGAGTATTAATCATTACTACAGCTTGTTGTTTATTAGAAGTAAAGAGCAAGCTAAAAAAAAATCACAAATTAAAATGTAGAAACTTCCTTTGGGTTAATAAACACTAACATTTCCTTAAAAATGTACATTCAAGTCCTGGTCTTGGCGCATTATAGCCTTAGTTGCTAATGCACCAATAAAACCCAAACCAAACCAAACATTCAAGCATTAATCTTTTCTGATCAGTGTGATTATCCCCAACCAAAAACCAGATATAGTTGCCCATCCTAGCTTAAGACCACCTTCCTTGGCTTCTCTTTTTCATGGTGTGTGTGTCCTGGTGGAATCTCTCTCCCCATGCTCTTCATCAGCATTTCCCAGATTTGTTTTGAAAATATCCAGATTAGAGTGAAAATAATGGAGCTTGATTAACATTCTGCATTCCATTTTTCCATAATTTTTAATCAGCTTATCAAATGATTTTTTGTAATTTTCACTTAATGTTACGAAGAAAGCCATTCATCACAAAGTCAAATGATTGCCAATCATTTAGCTTAACATCAGGCATTTTGCCTTCCAGTTGTGTATTGAAGCCAAAAATTTGTGGACCAACAAATATTAATGAGCAAAATTTTGCTTTCAAACAGAGAGTACAGCAGGCCCCCGTTATAACGCAGTTCGCTATAACGCTGTTCTTACATTATAACCCGTATCTGACTATAACGCTGTCAAAACTCACTGTAATGCTATTTTACTAGCGTACAGATTGAATTTTTGGCAAATCCATCTTCAGTCCAGTCTGTTTTGAGCCTTTTTTTTTTTTTGGCAAAAGGAGAAAATAGCCACCATGAAATTAACTACAGTAATTATTTTTATAATTTCTACTCTATGTGCAAAATTGAAACTTTCAGTATGCTCTTATTTTCTTGGTGTGGATAGTTTCAAGGGAGAAATTCTTTTTTAGTACACAAGTTGAAAAAATTTACCATCCAGTGTCATATGTTGTTACGAAGTCTGCATTTTCTGTTCTGACCTGTAATAGAAAGATACTAAAAATAGATTTACTCCCTATCTCTTCTTTTGTTTTACTGTGGGAACTATAACTTGCGAAATGTTTTACACACAATCAATCCCATGAGTGCTAAATGCGATGCTGTTTCTTGTACAGTATTCTCTTGTCTTCTGAACTCCTGTGACCTTGTGGTCACCCGAAGTACATAAAATTTGTTTGTTTTACTGTTTTGGAAATTCCATAAACATTCTCCATGAGTCACACCATAATTGTGATTTACAGTACTTTTCCTGCAATAAACAACCATTTGATTTTACTGCACGGTAAAATCGAACTTTTCAGATAAATAAAACATTTGTCACCGTCTTCAGCTCACTTGCCAGAGGAATTCTAGATATCATTCAGTGCATACAGTGTTAGACATACAGACAGTTTACTGTACTCGAACATCGTATCACAATCAGTGCAACGCAGTTACATTTGCAGAGAGTTATGGCGGATAAGAATGAAAAAGCAACAATGTCTGGACACGGTGCAAAGATTGGAAAGGTAAGAAAAACATTGAGTTTGAAAATTAAATTAGACGTTTTGAAGAGAATTGATTCCAGTCAAAGACAAGTGGATGTGTGCAATAATTTAGGACTGGCAGGTTCAACTGTAAGAACAATCATAAAAAATAATCAATTTTAGCAGCTGGAAAAACAGCTGTTCCCCTGCAGGCAACTAAATTGACCAGGGCTAGGCCGGCTGTTATGATTGAAATGGAGAAACTTCTACATAATTTTATTGAAGGCAACATTCAACGTAGAATTCCATTAAGTTCAATTATTATTAAAGAAAAAGCGAAGAGCCTATATGAAGATTTAAAGGAAGCTCACCCCGAAAAAAATGTGGAACCATTTAACGCTAGTAAGGGCTGGTTTGATAGATTTAGAAAGCGCTATAACCTGCACAATGTAGCAATACAGGGAGAAGCTGCAAGTGCAGATCAACAAGGAGCAGAAACTTTCAAAAAAGAATTTGTTAAAATTATTAAAGAGGGATGTTATACTGCTCAACAAGTTTTTAACATAGATGAAACAGGTCTTTTTTGGAAACGAATGCCTAAAAGAAGTTTCATATCGAAAGAAGAAAAAAACATGCCAGGCTTCAAAGCGGCGAAGGATCGGTTAACTTTGTTGTTGGGTGGTAACGCTGCGGGGGATTTTAAATTAAAACCCCTTTTAGTTTACCATTCCGAAAATCCAAGGGCTCTTAAAGGTTTAGCTAAATCAAACCTACCTGTAATCTGGAAGGCTAATAAAAAAGCTTGGGTAACCAGACCGCTTTTCATTGATTGGTATGCTGAGTTCTTCTGTCCTACAGTGGAAAAATATTGTGCAAAAAATAACATTGGTTATAAAGCTATTCTAATCATGGACAATGCACCAGGACACCCAAGCAAAGAAAGCTTAAAAGACTTGAACAATCACATAAAAGTTTTTTACATGCCTCCAAACACTACGTCTCTGATCCAACCAATGGACCAAGGAGTAATTGCAACATTTAAAGCGTACTACATAAGGAAACACCTTTTCCCAAGCTATTAAAGCCATCAACACTGAAAATGTACCGAGCTTAAAGGAGTTTTGGAAATCCTATAACATTAAAACCGCCATCTACAACATTTCAAGTGCCTGGGATGAAGTGACTCAGAAAACCATGAATGGAGTGTGGAGGAAAGTTTGGAAAAATTGCATAAAGCATTCCCAGGAACCTGATGATTCCGTTGAAAATGTTAAAACACAAATTGTTGAGCTCGGAAAATAAGCAGGATTACACGAAAATAACGAAGACATCGTACAAGAGATGATCGACAACGACAGGGATGGCCTCTCTAATGAAGAACTAATGGAAATTATAAAAGAACAAGAGCTTGCTATTGAGGGAGATGATGATCAAGATACTATAGATGAAGAACCGATGAAGTCGCCGACTTCAAAAGGACTTAGTGAAGCTTTTGAACACTTCGAAAAAATGTGTGATTATTTCCGGGAGAACGACCCCTACATGGAACAAAGTGCCAAGGTAATAAGAAATTTGAAGAAAGAAATGAATCCCTACATGATGTTGTACAATGAGAGGAAGAGGGCCAAAGCACAACCCAAAATTGACACATTTTTCAGTCCAAAGATACGAAAACTCGAGAGCACAGGGCCATCGAATTAATAAATTCATGATTTTCGTTAGTTAATTACCTCATAACTATATGTGTATATAATGTAGAATATTTTATATGTACAAAATTTTGAATATTAAATAGTTTTAATCGACATTGGTGCATATTTTCACTACCATTTATTATTGATTAGAAAATATCCTATGGAATAGACCGCAACTCACAAATACATATGTTACCTTATGGGAATATGGGCTCGCTTAGCGAGGATTCACTTAGCGCTCTGTTTTCCCGGAACGAACTATCAGCGTTAAGCGGGGGTCACCTGTAATTGATTGTTGGAACTCTTCCATCTGATGTTGTGGAAGTAGGTACATTTAATAAATTTAAGGAAGGATTATACAGATTATTAGAGGGTATGGACATGGATAGGTAATGTGATGGTGTACTTTTTTTTTTTTTTTCGCTGATGTTATATACGTTTTCTTCTTTATATCATTTGCTACTGCTAAACACTGATATGTTGTCTTTCACTTTTGCATCTGATAATTTTGGAAACATAGATTGTATGTGTGTGTGAAGGTATCACTTTGAGGATCCAATTCTTTAACAGATTGATCTTCTCTAACATGGGCTTCACATTTCCATAGTCTTCTTTAATATGAACAGAGTGCACAACAGAAATCATAGAAATGCAACTTTGAAACTTTTACTTGAATTGGCTACGAGACTCCACTCTTTTGGATTGTGACTAATATGATTTTTTTCCTGATGATCAATCAAATTGAAACAATAGCACAATGTAAAAATATGCAGAAATGACATCTCTTTTCCTGTATATATGGTCTTTCAGCCCAGGATTATTCATTAGATTCCATTGTTCTAAACAAGATGTCAGGAGCTCTGAACTGGATCTGATTAGTTCCAAGTCTTTTAATAGGTCATCCAATTCTTGCTGGTTACAAAAATGTGGCACTTTATTTGAGCAGGTGTCTCTGAGGTGTAATTTCATTATCCTATTCACCAGATTCGTCATCTAATTCTGAAAACTCATTTGTGGTGGTTGGGAATTGGCAGGCCCCTCATTGTGTGGCAACCAGAGCAATATAAGATGGTACATTGGGATACACTATAGCTTTTTACCCACTAACATTTTAAACCTTGATATATACACCATATGAAAGTAGCTGCCTTCACGATGCCTTGTGATCTCTCGTCTCCATATTCAAGGTGTTGCAAAAGGCATACATTTAAGGCTACCACAAACCATCCATTTAATGTTGAGCTGCAACTACAGCAGAAATGAGATATCTACAACTTATCTTGTTACCCATAGGCATTCTAAAATAGGCTTCTTCTTTGTACTGCAAAACTTGAAACTTGGTGCCGCCAGTGATGTTACACTTTATCTGCTTAAGACATGATTTCCACAAACATACAGTGGTGGACAAAAAAACTACATCACTTGTGAATTTTACAAATAATGTATTTTGCACTGCATTGTGGGTTTCAGAAATGTTCAAAATGCATTTGTTAGATGGGATATATATCTCTGTGAATGAAATCCAATAAAAAGACCCCACCTGATATACCTAATTGCCATAAATATCTTCCCAAAGGATAAAATGTGTAATTAATGGAAATATGAGAAATCATGCAAATGACAATCATGACAACCAAACATACATTTTATTGCATTTATGTGTACAAACTGAAATGATAAGTTAACGTAATAGTATTATGTACTGTAAATCAGCAAAATAAGTCTTTAGTATTTTGTTGTTCCTCCTCGAGCTGCAATTACAGCCTTGCAACGATCTGGCATAGAGTTAATCAACTTCTGGATATATAGTTGCCCAATTTCGTGGTACCACATCCTTACAATGCTCTCCTGCAGCTGAATCTTACTTGTTGGCTTCTTCTGAGCAATTTTAGACAACGTTGTGTACCGGCAGTTTCCAATAGGGTTCAAATCTGAACTGCTGTTGCCACGCCAGTCCAACACTGTAATGCCAGCATTTCTGAGGTATGACTGCATCGTAAGGGAGAAAAAAGAGGGAAAACATTGGTATGTTTTAAGCCTTGTGAGACAAGAAGACAAACTCATTAAATCTAAATAGCATAAAACATACCAATTTTGCTGTGTGGCAAGGTGCTGAGTCCGGTCGAAAAATGAATTTTTGGAGTCTTTGTGGTGATCTCTAATAACGGGTTTCAGGCACTCCTCCAAGACAACAGTGTAGGTTTCTGCATTTACCATTCCGTTAATAAGCTTAATTTGCCCCCACCCCTTTATGCATCCCCAGACTTGTTATGCAGTCAGGATGGTATGCCTCCGATCACCTTCTGGCATATCACTTCCCAAGCCATGCAGGTTGAATTTCGATTCGTCAGAAAATATGACGGTGTCCCATTGATCTATTGTCTATGAAACATGCATTTTAGCCCAAGCAAGTCACTTTTCCCTCATTTGTTGGGTCAACAAAGGCTTCTTCTTGAGCTGATAGGCATGCAGGCCACATTCCGAAAGCCATCTTTAGGTTGGTCCTTGCGCTTGTTTCAACACCAGAGGCCATCTCAATGTCCAGTTTTAGATTAGGAGCACTAGCATGGCAATTATAAAGGCATAGCCATTTCAAATATTGATCTTGGGAAGGCGTAGTCTCTCTCTTACGGCCTGATCCAGGTCTCTTCGCATCACCGGTTTCACACTTTAATTTCAGTACCCAGGATACTGTTGACTGGTGGCAGCCTATTTTATCAGCAATAGCACATGTAGAAAGCCTTTCCTCAGACAGAGCAACAGCTACACTTTTTTTCTTGGTGTCAACTGAACATATGGAGCCATGCTTACACCTCTGCAAAACAGGATACTAATTAGCATTGTATACCCTTCCAACAGCGTATTTATAGAAATGGCTGATGCAGTACCTTGCAATTACTGTCTGATGCAATAGAAGTGTTATTTGATGCAATACATTTGCTTTGCGACAAACAAAATGACTGTAATCAAACAATATCTTATACGTTTCACTACAAATGTTACTTTTTTTAAGGTGATGCAGTTTTTTTGTCTGCCATTGTAGGTAACTATCCAGTTGACTTTTGATTTTTTTCAAACTGTCAGCCTCAAACTATCTGAAGAGGAAACTTGTTACAGTATTCAGCGACTCATTGGCTAGGGAAAAAAATCTTCCTATAATCTCATCTAAACCTCTTCCCTATAATTTGAATTTATGGTGCTTCGTTCTGGAATTCTTTATAACTGAAAATTCTGCCTTCGTTCATTTTACTAACTCCTCTCAGAGCCTTATAAACCTCAATCATATCCTCTCTAAGGTGCTGGTTGCCAAGCTCTTATCACGTAATCTAAGTCTTTCTTTGTACAGTTGCCCATATTTGAATCCTTTCAAGAAATGTCTGTTTTTCAGATGACGTTTCCATACTTGGACACAGTATTCCAAATACTCTCTTACAGTTACAGTGGGATTATGTCCTCCCTCTTCTTACAGGATATTGTTTGATAAATCATCAATAAGATGCCATGCACTATCCTGGCCACCCATTTACACTGCTCAGAAAACTTCAAATCGCTTTCAGAAAACTACCAGATCTCTTTCTTCTTCTTCGCCTTTACTGCATTAAAACATAACTGCCACTTTTCTGATCATTCTTGAAGCCTGTTCAAGTCTTCCTGAAGGAATGCTGCTTGGAACTGATCATTAGCAACTTTCCCAATCTTTGTCATCTGCAAATTTTGACATTATGCCCTTTATCCCTTTGTCGGTGTCATTTATAAAAATCAGGAACAACAGTCAATCGAAGATGGTCCAAGAACTGATCCTTTTGGCACCCCACTTATGTTTCACCAATGTGAAGAATATCCATTAATCACAACCCTCTGCCTTCTACCCTGCAGCCACCCTACAATCCATCTTAGAATCTTGCCAGTAATCCAATCATGTTCCAGCTTATACAGTAACCTCTCATGAGGGACAGAGTCAAATTCCTTTCTAAAATAAACTGTGTGGAAATTAGATTAGCAGAGGCATATGATGCAAGAAGCAAGCTTATACAGCATCAGCCAAAAACAAAAGAAAAAAAAAAAAAAACCTTCCCATTTCACTCATCCATTCACTCCAAAATGTTCCCTACATCTAGCTCGTAACTGAGTAACTGTCTCAAAATAGCTTAGATAAACATGATTTTCCCTTAACAAAATCATGTTGTTGTTAAGGGAAAAGTCATGTTTGTCCTTCAGAATGCCATTTCTACCAAAATGGTCCTGTTTTGCACTCTTCAATCATTGTCTCTAAAATCTTCCCGACCACTGAAGACAGACTAACCAGACTAGCCTTTATACACTGAGTGATCACTGAATTATGACAACCCATATTAAAACTGAATGCAACCCGTTGACCACGTGAGGTACGAGAGTGCGGAGATAGTCGACCTACGTAGCATAGATAAGGTGTTAGTGGTTCAGTAGGTAGTAAAATTCCGAGTGCGATGGGTAAAAGGAAGGATTTATCGGACTTTAATAAAAGAGAGATTGTGGGTGCTCAACGATCTGGTGCCTCGATTTCCCAAACGGCTGAACTGATGGGGTGTTTGAGAGTTGCCATAATTAAAATGTACCAGGACTGGCATCAAAATGGTCAAACAACGACCCAATGACAAAACTGCAAAGTTCAGGAAAGGTTGATGTTAGAGGTGAGCACCGGGTCCGACGACTCATACAAGCAAACAGGCGCAACACTGTTGAAGAGTTGACTATCCAATCCCAATACAACATGGGCCAACCCAGAACAATATCTGGCATGACCATGCATCGCACACTTGCACATATGGGCTATACCAACCTATGATATACTCTCCCTATGGTATACTCTCCTAACCAAGGTTCATCGGCATAAAAGACTTGCCTGGTGCAAAGAGCATTGGACATTAGAAGACTGGAAGGTGTGCTGGTCGGATGAGTCACGTTATTTACTCCACACCGTTTAAGGATTTAGCATCAACAACATGAGGCTCTTTATCCATCATGTATGGTATCAAAAGTGCAGGCCGGTAGAGGCGGTTGTATGGTGTGGAGCATGTTTCACTGGCAGGAACATTGTATCAGTGGTCTCCGCTATTGTCAACTGCTTGCTGACTGCGTACACCCCGTTATGTTACAATTTTTCCAAAATGCCGATGGTGTCTTCCAAGATGACAATACGCTGAGCCATTGGGCACTTGATGTGCAGGAATGGTTTGAGTAACATGGTTCTGACTTCCAGCATATCGATTGGCCTCCGAACTCCCCCTGATATCAATCCCATAGAGCACTTGTGGGACACTGGAAAAGCATATCAGGCGTCTGGATACACCAATCACCTACATACCTACATTGCTGACCGTATTACACACAGCTTGGTTGGCCATACCTCCCAAATTGAATCAATGCCTCGTCGGATAGCTGCTATACTGAGGGTAAAAGGAGGACCTACGTAGTATTAGGTAGGTGGTCATAATTCAGTGATCACTCAGTTTCCATAATTGGAGAAATATATTGGAGATTCCATAATTGGAGAAATTGGCATTGCCATTTCTCCAATTATGGAATCTCTCCAGAGTCCAATTATGCCCTCATAATTAACATCAGTAGTTCAGTGCACAGTCTGGTTGCTTCCCTCAAAATTATTGAGTATATGCCATCAACTTTCAGGAGCCTTACTTGCCTTTAGGCTAGAAAGTGTTTTAATAAACAGCCATCTATAATTTGGAAATCACTAATTTCATATGGCTCAATCTCACTCACATCCTCTTCTCACTGTGAAGGGTCTTTCTTTCATTAATAAAGTCTGATGCAAAATATCTATTCATTTGATCAGCAACATCAGCTGGGTTATCTAAGACATTCCTACACCCAGTACACAATGGTCTGATCTGATTCATTTTCTTCTTCTTTGTATTCACATATATGCAAAATTCTGTGTTTCCATTCTTTGCTCTCTTAGCCAGTTCCTTCTCATACTCAGCCATGGCCTCCCTCATTTTGTACCTCTTATAAGCTTCAGTACTTTTCATCACATTGTAACTTACGCACATATATTTTTTTTTTTTTTTTTTTTTTTTGCTCTCTTTGACTGGCCAGCTCCATATTCCTTCATCTCAGAATCCACCTCGTGCTATATTTTCTTAACAGTATATATGTGTTCATAGCTTTTGTGATTATTGTTTTAAAAGTATTCCATAATTCTAATGTATTTGTCCAATTAATATATGTCACGTAGTACCTTTTAACTGCCATAGTTCCCTTTTCTGAAATTAAAGCCCACGCCTTTACCTATAACTACTGCAACATCTTTATTTATCTTCAAACTAACGATTGTGTGATTACTACCTGGCGATGGTTCCTGTACTTTAAGCCCTTTGATGTCATCTAATTCATGAGTAAGGATAAAGTCAAGACTATTTTTATCCCTAGTATTTTCTCTAACATGCTAGTATAAATAATCATCTAGTTCAGTGTTTCTCAAAGGGTGTGCCGCAAAATTTTTCTTCTTTGGAAAATGTGCCACGAGAGTAAAAAGATTGAGAAACACTGATCTAGTTTATACTATGTATATATTAAGTGCAGTAGCATCATTAATACACATCCATTTCTGAATAAACAGAATATTTATTCAGAAATGGCTGTATATATTAATATATACTAGTATTAATATAATATACAGAATATTAATATATACATAGTCTAAATTTGCTCGCAGCTTGAGGCTTTAGCCCTAAACGCATCTTCATCTAGTTTATTTTAAAATTTTGTTCCCCATGGAAAGTTTTTCCCTCCCACTTATTCTTATCAGTTAGGGGCATATTAAAGCCACCCATAATAAGACAGTCACACTTGCTTGCCCATTCCATCTGCACGTACACACTATCGTTATATTCTTCACAATCTTCTAGTCTAGATTACTTCCACTCCCATTATACCTTTGCTTCAAACTAACCTTTGAGTATAAACAGAAAATTTAAACAAATTTTCTGTTTATACTCCAGAATGACCACATGGTCATAGGAGTTCAAAAGATAGAGAGAATACAAGAAACAGCACCATAGTAGTCATGGCTTGAACCCCGGTCACTCAAAGCACATGCACTTATGTGCTCCTTCACCTGACCACTCAGCTACAGTGGCCACATCTATGCTGGCAGAAATATTTCTGACTCAGCAAAAGCTCTTTTGACACTCAGGCTGCTTTTGATAAGAAGCATGATCTCACCATTCCTTCTGTCTTCCCTAAATACATACCGTAATGGAACTCTTCATCTCCAATTTCAAGATATGTGATGTTAGATTTGTATAATTTCATAATTTGAGTGTATTTTGACTGAAATTTTCTTGTATTTCACAGCTCTTGATAAAACTAACTTGGCTATAGCATGAAAATACCCCTTAAAAATTCCATGCTATAAATTCCAAACCTTTTGCCATAAAGTTTTTATTAGTAACAAAACTTTCTGTCAACCATTCTTTGTGTCAGTTTGTTTATCCTAATAATAGTCACCTTCCATTTGGCAGCACAAACTTGAACATTAACAAATAAAATGTGTCTGAAAAGTTTTAGGACTACATTCATAAAAAAAAAAATACCATGTGTACCCTGTAAACATGAAAGATGTTTTATTTTATGTGAAAACATCCTTGGCTTGGGCGAGGTTAAAGAGGTTTAGAATGAAAAGAATCCAAACACATTTAACATTTTGAAGCATTTATTTTTTTTCAACAGTTTCATGAATTTGAAGTTGCAATACATGTTCAATAGGTAATTTACTTACAATGGATTTTGTGATAGCTAAAATATGATACATACACTTTAGATTGTAAAGAGTGTAAATGTTTTTTAAACACAGCATCAAATTTTTAGTTCCATGATTAGAGTTGATACAGATCTAGAAGTATTTAACATTAGTCCAAATTTATTTTCTAAGAAATCAGTCAGAGGTTTGGATTCAGTATCTTCAAAATTAACATTGAAATCTTCACTATCATTGGTATTTGGCCACATTTCTTGTGAGAAAATTGTAGCAATGCAGCTCCTTCCTTGTAAGGAAGTAAAACGAAATGGATGAATTCAATGATGTGTTAAATCTTTTTTGGTTAGGTGAAATGTAAATGACTACTGACAATATAATTTGACCATCAGGAGAAGGCATTCAGCTGCACAAATGTCTCCAATAGGTCTAACACTCCTGGATTTGCCAACATTTTGTCAATAAAGAAAGACCATTTGTGCTGAGAACAGGCTTTGTGAGTGAGGCTGAGTCATATGAAATTAGTGATTTTGAAATTACGGTGATACGTTGGAGAAGTGCCAACGCATGACCAGTACATAAAGGCAGTTATAAGAGTGAAATTGGTAACTACAAATGGGTTAGTCTGACTTCGGTGGTAGGAAAAATCTTAGAGGCAAAAGATTAACAGTACAATCCAGGAACATTTAGATAGATATGGCATTCTGAAGGACACACAACATGGCTTTATTAAGGGATGTAGGGAAAAGTTTCAACGTAGTTTATTTGAATTTTAGCAAACCATTGTACGAGGTCCATCATGAGAGGTTACTGAATAAGCTTGAGCAGGTTGTGATTGCTGGTAAGATTCTAAGGTGGATTGCTAGGTAGCTGCAGGGCAGAAGGTTGTGATTAATGGATATTCTTCATATTGGTTTAACAAGGCCAAGTACTGATCTTGAGGGAGTGGAGTCCCTCAAGGATCAGTACTTGGACTACTGTTTCTTATTTTCATAAATGACATTAACAAAGGAATAGAAGGCATGATGCTAAAATTTTCAAACAACATAAAGATTCATAGAGTTGTTATTGATCAGAACCAAGCAGCACTGCTTCAGGAGAACTTGATCAGACTTCAGAGATGGTCAAAGACGTGGCAACTGTGTTTTAATGCTACTAAATACAAGGTCTTACAATTGGGGAATAGCAACCTCCGAATAAATTATAAACTTGGTGGAGTTGAATTAAAAATAGTAGAAGAAGAAGAAAAGTATCTGGGAGTTACAATAAGGAAAGATATGAAGTTTTCTAAGAAAGTGTTAGTGAAGATTCAGGGTGAGAGGTTTCACAAGGACATTAAAGACATGGAGAAGAGGTACCAAGGGAGGCGGAAAGTTAACATGATGACTGACTATTGCTGGATGCTGAAGCGGGACTGTAAAGTAGGATGGGCAAAAAAAATCAAAAGAAATAAAAATATGACCTATCAAAGGCCAGTTTTTAAAATGAGAGGTGAGTGTTTAGTGAACTTCTTACCCAGAATACCCTTTTTAATAGTCTTTTCAATGTATATTTAAATATATATTGTCTGGTAAAAATTGCATTTTTTATAATTTCAGTGTACAAATTCTGCCAAATTTATAAAAATTTGTGAAGAATCTAATTTTCTTTTGTGATTTTTGAAGAAATCTGACATGATGGTAACAAATGGAAATTATTTTTGAAATCAGCATTAAAAAATTATTCTGATTCTGAGAAAACATCAGTAAATTTTTTTAAAAAATACAGTGTAGTATGTGATTTTTAAGTAATAAAATTTCATTTGGCAGCTCCGAGAAAGCAATGTGATCACTTTATTACTATAACAAACTTTACTTCTAAGTCTTAGAATTTTAGATGGTTCTTATAAGAACCATCAGTTATTAAGTCAAAAATTACTCTACAGTTGACCATAATTTATTGATATTAACTGCAGATAAAATGAAACTATTTTTCATTTATTTTTACAGATGTCTGGTATTGAATCTTCTGGACCTTCTTCTGCAGTCATTATTTTCCAAGAGTGACCATCATTCGTAGCAAGATCACACACAGATCATGTTTCATGTATTATATGCCAAATCTTTGTGTATTAAATGAATGTGTAGAGAATTAAATACTTTAGTTGTACAGGGACTTGTACTTCTGTGATAAAATGTGGCTCCAGAATGCTCATTATAAAAGCCATGTTATAACTTGGCCATGGCCATTATGTTTTAATTACATCTGTACAAATGGCCTTAAACCTATTTTAAAGGCAATGGATCATGTATGTATCCATTTGTTTGTATATATGTGCATGTATATACATGTATGTATGTTGATAATATAAAAATATATGATGTTTTTAAATGACTAAGAGTTTTGGTTTAATTTCTTCTGTTACTTTGCCAAATTAATCCTGAAAGAAAATAAAATTTGATAATGTTTATGGAGTTGCAACATGCAAAGTAACTCTGACTACTATTTTTAATAAAAAACATCACCGAGATGGGGTGCAAAGGAATCAGGGATGGTGGTGGGGAGATTTCAGTTTACTGAAGAATATGAAATGATTTTTTTTCCCTCCACTGACATTGTTACTTTGGTCTTTTAATGTTTTTTGTGACAATGTAATGGCATGATCATGACAATCATTGTTGTCGTTGGGTTTTAGGAGTATAAGCAATTAAAGCCATATTGCTCTGTGTATATCGCGTCTAAATTTCATGTGTTCTGAGGTCAACAGGTACAGATATCACTCTCATATTTTCAGCGTACAACAAACTGGGATCTTTATTCAATACATATAAAGATACACACAAGTACCCAACAAGCGATATGAACAACATAATAAATCTGAACAGATGCCAACAAAACTGTAGTGCTTGCTATATTGGAAGCACTACAACAAAGTTCGGTTCCACAAAAACCTCTAATGTGTGTGTGTGCATACTATCACTATAACGGTTTTAGAACAGGACAATCTAGCATCGAGCTCACAATACATGTACAAACCCACAACCACAACCCCCCTCCTAGTCGATTCCGCCATTACTATAGTTAAACTAAACTAGCTACAAAATTCTCCAGTATGAGTCTCTCATTTTGAATGGTTCCGTCACCACTCTAAACTTAACATCATAAATGCAAAACTCCCCTTCAATCTTTCCCCGGTCTGGAATCTCTCACATTTGAGATTCCCATGTGTTTCAAAGAGCATCATGGGAGTATAGATATTTCTTTTAAATACAGCACGCGCTCACTCTATACTCAACTTTGCCAACTGAAGACGTTTTTAACTAAACGAAAGTCCATCGTTATGACTATTGGCCTTATCAGTTTTATATTACTCAGTTTTTTTAATTAACTTTCCTTCATGACAACCAGGGACGGAGTTGTGCACTTCTGCCTCCTTGCGCTTATTTTAAAATTCCGTCAAATTAATTAATTTATTTATTTATTTTTTATCTCGTTTTTTAACTTTATTAATTTAAATTATTCAACCCAAAATTTAGCCATCATTTCACCCTAATAACTATTGCAGATTGTATAAGGTGAGTACTGTACATTAAGCATTTGCTATTTGGAATTTAGTTATGATTGACTAATAATTCAGAAACAGTGTGATTAGCTTAATAAAACTGAATAATAATGTAATATTTTTTAATAGGAATTACCACTCTAACTACAATGCCAAAAAAAGTGTACATTCAAAGAAGACCTGAAAAAAGAAATTCCCATGTTTCAACCATGGTCGAGTGATTGGGAAGTGTAATGCCTAACATGCAAATTTGGAACATTTGTTTCAGTAGCAAATAAAGGTGCTGCTGATTTAAAACATATGGAAAGTGAAAAACACAAACCATTAGAGGTGAGAGTTCTTCAGTAAAACTGACAATTTATTTCAGAAAAGCAATCTGATTATCAACAGTGATTATTTATGCATTAAGAATCTGCAAATAAAAGAACTACTAGGTGGCAGTGATCACAGTGTATTGATAGTGGATTTACAAGGGAAAAGGAAAGGTTTTTGCTTTTGTAAAGGTGACTACAGTAGTCTGATAGTTTTTAAATTCTAAATTAGCATTAGCATTAGTTGAAGCATATGATACAAGAAAGCAAGCTTATCATCAGCAAAAAAAAAAAAAAAAAAAAAAAAGCCCTTCCCATTTTGCCCATCCAGTCACTCCAAATGTTTGTCTAGTTCAGCCTTAAATTTATTCACTTCCACAACGACAGATGGAAGTCTGTTCCAGCTATCTGCTGGCTAAAGGCAAACTTCTGCACATCTATTCTACAACTGTCTTTCCTCAATTTGAATCTATGCCCCCCTCAGGTTCTTAATCTGAGCAAGTGGAAGTATCCTATCAGCATTGAGCCTGCTGAAACCATTCAAGGCCTTATACACCTCAATCAGATCACCAGATCAATGGAAGCATTCAAGGATTTAATCATAGAAGCTACTAGGCTTTTCATACCAACCAGAGGTGGACTGGGTTAAAAATTCTTACCGGGAAAACTTGTAGTGGCGTCATACTAGTGTTTATGGCCAAAATCGTACCAGCCTCTATCCCCACCCCACCAGGGTTTCCCTGGTAAGTTTTATTGCTAGGCTGCCTTTGACTAATAATACTGTTCAAGGTTTAGGCATTTAAAACCTTGTCAGATGAACTAAAGAGACTTGTGGTAGAGAAGAAAAATGCATGGGATGCATATAAATTATCAGGCTACACAGAAGCCTGTAGTAGATATAAAACTAGCCTTTAATCAAGTCACAAAGGAGGTTAGGCAAGCTAAGGTAGAAATCAGAAATCTTTAGCAAAGGATGCAAAGAAAAACACTGGAAGGAAGGGAATGAATCAGATTGATTCACTTAATATCGATGGTTCGGCTGTTGATGAACCTGCTTAGGTTCATCAACATTTAGTTGAGGAACCAATCTGACATTTAGTTGATTTAGTAGATCTGACATTTAGTTGATTCATTTAGGTTCAACATTTAGTTGATTTAGTAGATCTGACATTTAGTTGATGAACCTAAATGAATGTTGCTGTCAAACTAAATGAATAATTTTGCATCTACGTTCACACATGGGGAATTCTTTAGGGAAGTGGATGCCAAAAGTTTATCCATCTCTAATGGGGAGCTAAATGATAATTGAGAGAAAAGTGGAAGAGCAATTCTTGAAGTTAAACATTAAAAAAAGGCAGCTGGGATGGATAAGATCTATCCAATTATATTAAAGGAAGTAAGCAAATCCTTAGCCATAATTATGATAGCATTTTTGGATTTAGGGGAGGCATGGGATGGTCCCTGCGAGCTGTAGATGTGCAAATGTATCCCCAATTCGCAAAGAGGAATTAATGGGTGACATGAGTAATTACAGACCTTTTAGTTTAACGTCTGTTCCAGGGAAAATAATGGAGTTACTGGTTAAAGAAGCAACACAGCACCATTCTCTTCCACTTTCCTCTCAGTTATCACAAAATTGTTTACTCCATGTTAGAGTTTGATAAATTTATGGTATCCCCTCCCTAAAGAATTCTTAATGCTTGAATGTAGATGCAGAATACCTATTAAGCCTCTCAGCCACCTGAGCATGATCATCAACAGTTAAACCATTGACATCAAGTGGACCAATGTGATTCTTCCTTTTAGTATTTACATAAGTAAAGAAGTCTTTGTTGTTTTTTTTTTTTTTTTGCTTCCTTGGCTTGCCTAACTTCCTCTGTGACTTGATTGCAGACTAGTTTATATCTATCAACTGATAATTTTATGCATCTGATACATTTTTCTTCTCTGTCACACATCTCAATAGCTCATCTAACATCAATTTAGATGTAAGCATTGAAGTGTATTTCTTAGACGGTATGAAAAGCCGGTATGTTTTTGGTTACAAAACCAAAATTACTTCCCTGTACTCTTTATGGATCTTAATAGTTAATGAGTATACAAATGAGTTATTGACATGTGCAAGTACCAGACAATAAATTGGTTGGCAAGTGGATGTAACAGACTATAATATCAGGTTTAAGGATTAATTGACATAATGATTTAACCATTGTCTTATACAACAGAATAATCATCTTATCCCTGCCAGACAAAATTACAGTATATCATTGACAGAATCACTTGAACTATCCTAGCAGCCTATACTACTCAGAGAAGTTCTTGCTGGACTAAAATTGTATCTTTTTTTTTTGTTCTCCCCTACCTTGAGTGTGTTACCATCCAGTTGGTATGTTATTCTGAGATTATTGCTGCCCATATGCAGTACCTTTGTACCAAATGCCACTGATCCACCCATTCATCCAATTTTTGTAGCTTTTGTTACAGTGGTATGCCATGATTCCTGTCATTCACTACCCTGCTAACCTTCATCTTGAAACTTAGACAATAAGCTTTATATGCCTTCATCAATATAATTAATAAATATAGAAAATAACAGTGGGCACACTGAGCCCAGAGGAACTCCATTAATAACATTAGTCCTAGAAGAACAGTACTCATTTATAGCCAGAGGTGTATTGCTTTAAAAAATAGTACCGGAACAGCTCATTGATTAACTACAAATAGTTACCTACGCTTTTTTCATTTGCAAAAATAAGTCAAAGATTAGAATATTTGTTCAGTATTTATTATTTAACTATTAAATAAAAATTTTAAAAATCAGAAAAGAAAAAACGAAAAACTCCAAAATAATATTAAAAATGCCATTCAGAAGAATCATAGCAATTCCCATACAGGATCGATTACGTATTCTTGTGTGACTGCCCTTTTTGTTTATTGGCAACAGCAGAACGATGAGACAGCAACCAAGTTCGGACATAAAAATTTGGATTCCATAATTCAAATGGTGAACCGTGTAGTCCACACAACAAACTTGCCACACGTTCGACAAGAATATGGTGTAGGCGTTGTGATTTGCTATATTGTATGTATATTATTTATTTTTAAATATATATTTTGTTCACCTACTGTTATTTATTTAGGTTAACTTTATGTTACCTTGCCACTGACTACATATAGGTATTCATAGATCTTAAGTTAAACTAGAGTAAAGTGAGACAACTGACATAATTTCAACATGTTTAATATTCATAAAGGTTTCAAGCATGGGTTTATACATTATTGCTATTGATAATAAAGATTAATTTCAGAAACAAGTTGTCTATGATAAATACACCATTTTCGTATGCACAAATTCTAAGCTTTATAATAATTCCGGTTCTCAGGAAGGAATAATACCAGTTCTCAGCATTTATCTAGAAATCAGATCAATTTCCCCCTTTTTTTTTTACACTTGTTAATTGACTCTTTTCTTTTAGTTCTTAAATTAAGGTTTAATTCCTCTTCTCAGGACAAATTTTAGGACTAGACATAATATGAATAAAATGTACTTACAGTACCTTTTCCCATAGCCAGGTTGGGCCAGTTCCGTTATCAAAGGACAATTTTTCCATTCTGGGGCTTGCAATTCGTGGATCCCTTTCTTATTCTTCCTCCTCCCTTTTAGGACTATCAGGCCGGATCCAGGTGCTAGTGGACCATCTGGTTTTCATAACCTTTTGCATATACTATGGCTAGTTGACAATCACTCAAAACCCTTTTAGCCTACTCTGCTCATACTCAACTAATTTTCACTCTTCCAAAACCCCTTTTGGCATACTCCCCAATACACGACCACTACACAACCTCTAGACACCACTAAAGCTTTACCGAAAAAGACCAACTCATTTTCCCACCACTCAATTCCTTATATATCAACTTCTGCTGTGCTGCCACTTTATTAGGTACACCTACCTAGTAGCGTGTTTAGCCTTCAAAACAGCCTGAATTTGCCTAGGCATTGAACAAGATGCTGAAAACGTGCAGGAATGAAGTACCATGCAAACATGAATGTGTCACGCAGTTCCTTGCGATTTGACGGAGGTGTAGGCGTGTAGCAAACAGCCCTTTCCAGCTCATCCCAAAGATGTTCAATACAATTGAGATCCGCGGACTGAGCAGCCACTGCAGCAAAGAAAAGTTATTGTCATGTTCCTGGAACCATTCCATAGTGATTTGGGCTTTGTGCACCAGCGCATTATCCTGCTGGAAGTAACCATCTGACTGAGAATAAACTGTCAACATGAACTGATGCACTTGGTTAGCATCAATGTTTAGGTACAATGTGGCATTCAAGCGCGAATCTATGGGTATCAATGGAACCAATGTGTGCCAAGAAAACATTCCCCACACCATAACACTGCCCCCACCACCTTTCACAGTAGTCATCAGACATGACGAGTCCATGGATTCATGTTTTCACCAAATTCTGAGCCGTCCATCAACATGATGCACCAGGAACTTCAACTTGTTAGACCAAGCAACTGTTTTCCAATCCTCAATAGTCCAGTGCTGGTGTTGTTGCACCCACAGAAGATGTGCTCTCTTGTTCTTCACTGTTAACAACAGAGGCGGATTTAACGGCGGGCGCACCGGGCGCGCGCCCTGGGCCCCGACTTCTGAAGGGCCCACACAAAACCCCAACAAATTAGTTGAACATATTAGTTCAACTAATAGTTAAACTAATATGTTCAACTATTAGTTCAAAACTTTGTGATTATTATTATGCTATTACTAATTATATTATACATATATTATATTCAAATTTTATTGGAAATAAAACATTAATAGTACATAATATTTTTTACTTATTTAAAAAATGGTTAACATGTATTTTTATTTTCCCTGTCTCTCTCTTATTTTTTAAGGGGCCCAATATTTTCTTCTGCGCCCGGGGCCTCAACCGACCTTAATCCGCTCCTGGTTAACAAAGGTACGTGATGTGGCTGGCCATCGGCTGTTGTTGCCCATTTGCGACAAAGTGCAACTGGTGGTCCTTTATGATATTTTGTTATGCGCACCAAGGTTGTATTCTGATGTGATGTGCGACATTGTGGACCGTCTGTTTGCTTGCACAATTCTAGCCATCGTCTGACCTCTCTCATGAACCAGTGATTTTCTTCCACAGGAGTTCCGTTGAGAGGATGTTTTCTGTTCGTTGCACCATTCTCGATACACCTTTGAAACTGGTGTGCAAAAAGTTCAGGAGAACTGCCGTTTCAGAGATGCTTTCCAGCACGTTTTGCACTTATTACCATGCTACAATTGAAGTCTGCTAGATCACTCCTTTTTCCCATTCTTGTTACGGTTTGTACATTTAACTGATACTAGAAAGGTTGTTCTGCTGCATTTATATCCACAACTATTGCAAGTCACATGACCACAGTTGTGGATATAAAGCACAGCAGGGGTGTACCTAATAAAGTGGCAGCACAGTGTATGTTCTAATTTCTCCTCCCCTTAATTTTCTCCAATCCCCATTACTCCCGTCAGCCCTGAGTTTTCACTGTTCTTTCTGCCCACTTTGCTGTATATTTCCTCTGGCTTGTCTATTTCTAGGAAAACGGTCTTTTCGAGGAAACGGTCCTTGACCTTTTGCGTACCTTCTTAAAAAATTTATTGCCCGTTTCTATTTTATTCGAATAAATAATTGCTAATTTAGCTAAACTATTTCTAGGTATAATATCCAAATTTTTATTATAAGTATAATTTTTTTTTTTTTCATTTCTGATAAGCCAGAGCTTACAACGGGATCTTTTCTCAGTTAATATTAAATTCATACCGCTGAAGCCACGCTCGCATTCAGAAGAACTGCAAGCTATATATTTTTGGAATAAGTTTTTAAATGTTCCAAATCTGTGGTCACGCTACGACCACCATTAGCTAAATAACAACTGTAGGCATTCAAACATTTTGTGAAAGATATATTAAATACTCTGTATACGTTTTCACATGAAAATGTATACAGAGAGATTCTATCTCATTTTCTGTTTCAGATGTGCGGAAATTTGCCTTTAGCCAGCAGGTAGTTGATTGGTGGAACAGGCTTCCATCTTTTGTTGTGGAAGCTAATAGCCTAAATAAATTTAAGGCTGAGCTGGACAGGCAATTTGGAACAAATGGAGGGACGAAATCGGAGGGTTTTTTTTTTGGCTGATGTTGCATAAGCTTGCTTTCTTGCATCGTATGCCTCTACTAATGCTAATTTTCTCTAAATCCAAGATCAATTTCAGATGGCCATTTGCTTCGTTCAAGAATTCGCAACTCTTTTATAGTGTCTGAAGTTGAAATCCCTTCAGTAAATTCAGAGAATCTACTAACGTTCAGCCTATGCTTCATATTATTAATAATACTATTTAGAATTTGGTTCTATGAATTAATGTTCATGTTACTGAAAATAATTGCATTTTTTCAATAGCATCTGAGGCTTCTATCAATTTTTTTTTTCCTTTTCGAGGATCTTTTAAAAATTCCAAGTAACGAATTGTACGACGATCAATTTGTCTGCATATACTGCCATATCTCTTTTTTGCAATGACTGGAAGAATCGATTGCTCAAACAATACATCGTACGTACATCAGGGCTCAATTAAGAACAAACTGTTTGGATGAAATTCGTTTATATAATCCGTTGAACATGGATTGTTCAGTTTTTATCTTTAATGGCATTTTCAAAATGATGGCATAAAGACGCAAAATTTTGTCAAACTGCTAATACGGTCCTAAAGGAGCTGGCCACCCACCTTACATTAAATATTCGCCCGATCCTTTTAATTTCTTCCCCGATGCTGGTAGCGCATGATTCTATTTCTCTCTGTTTTTTTGGAGATTGACTATACAAAGTGTACAGCTTGTCCATAAATATTTGAAAATGTTTAATTCCATGAACTTCTGATATTGCATCTCCAACTGATAACTCAAGCCGATGGTTTAAACCAGTGATGGGCAAACTTTTTTAGGAGTGGGCCAAAAAAAAAAAAAGAAAAAATTTTGGCGGGCCAATGTAATTTATTATAAAACGCAATAAAGACTCAAAAAAATAGTATATTTTAAAAATTCTTTAATACTAACACGATGAATGTAGTTGTGACTGCACTTCTAAAAGTTCCTCATAATCTGGTTCGAACTTGTACTGATTCTGAGAAGTGAAGTTAAATGCTTATCTGTCAGTCTGTTTCTAATACAACTCTTTCGAAGTTTCATTGTAGAAAACACCTATTCACATATATAGGATGAAGCAAACATAGCACTAACTTTCTGGGTGTGAGATATCAGATTTGGGAAACTTGATTTCGACAAACACTTGTAGAACTCTAATTTTGGGACATTGAGAAACAACTGTTTGAGGTGATTGTTAGATTTCAATTCAATTAATTCAAGCTGCAAGTCCGGCCTCACTACTTCACAGTCCATATTAAAAGGCATGCCGAAAATATCCAGTCTTTTTCATCGGCACCGAAGTCTTGAAATCTTCATTCAAATTCAAGATGAAGTTTTCTCAGGCCATCTTCGTAGCTCTTAAGTTTGTCTTTATTTACTGGGGCTATTGAATTTAAACTCGGGAAGTGAGACAAGTCGTTCTTAGCTATCTGATTAGCAAACAGAACAAGTTGTAGTTTAAAACCTCTGAGATGGCCCCAGATATCGTCAATAAATTGATTTTTTCCTTGCATTTTGACATTCAACTTGTTCATGTGATAGAGATAATCTGTGAAAAATGCAAAGTCCGACAGCCATGCTGTATCTTCCAATATTTCACACTCCACAGACCCCTGTTTCTCATGGAAGAATGACATTATCTCTTCTTTCAGCTGCCAAACTCGCTCAAAGACGCGTCTTGCACTCAGTCACCTAACTTTCGTGTAATACAGCACATCCGAGTATTCAGATTGCATGAACTCAAGAAAATCTCGAAATTGTCTGTGAGTAAGCCCACGAGATCGAATAGTATTTACAAGCTTCACGATTACATCAAGCACAGGTTTCATATTCAAGGCAGATTTACACAGGGCATCTTGATGTACACCGCAATGTAGAAAGATAACATTATTCCAGGGATATTTTTGATTAAAGATCCCAACAAAATTACCCCCAGGGGCTCACATCTGGTGAGTATGGGCTTGGCACACCCAGGGTCCTGAGCTGGATATCATCATTGTTCTCTTTCTTGGTGATTCCCTTCTATTTCTGACCCCCCCCTTCTCTCTCTCAGGGTTAACTCAGAATTTTTGTTTTTTTTTTTTTTTGGCTGGTGCAGCAAAAGCCTCAGGCTTCCTTGCACCATATGGCTAATTATAATAATAATAATAAATCCAGATTTTTTACCTGTCATACTTTGTGTTCCATCGGTCGTAATATTACATGTTTGTTATGTGTACTTTCAACGTTGGAAGCCCTTCCTGAAATTCATTAAAAATATCAGCCCCTGTTGTTGTTTCTTTTAACGACCGCATGCATGCCAATTCAGTAATGGAGCAGAATTTAAATTGACCAATCTTTGACTCCAACTGTGATGTCAGATTTTTATTTATGGCTTCGACTCTAGAAGTCAGTTTTTCGGGATAAGCTTACAGTTTCAAAATCTTTTTTCTTGTCAGGACATAAAACATCACAAACTTGGAGCATAGTGTTTAACACACTCCCCATCAGAGAGAGCTTTATTACTTTTAGCAATATTGTATGCTACAATATAACCTGCATGTGTAGCTGCTTTCTGAGAACTATTTTTTTTTTTCTTATTAAAAAAAATTTGTTAACTTGATAATTTTTTGCGAAGATCTACTTTTCGTTTCCTTTCATATTCAGACATTGCTTCGTAATTGGAATTTTTATGCTTAGAAGTGAAGTGGTGGGAAACATTTCCCGCCACTGCCACTTTGAAGACTGTTACGGTTTCATTGCAGATGAGACACAGTGGTTTATCCTTTACAACCGTGAAAAAGTACTTCCAGGTCCATTCATCTTTGAAAACACGGTACTCTGAATCAATTTTACGTTGTTTAGTAGACATATTGGGGGTTGAAATATTTTACTAATATCCACAATAAAACTCACAAGCACCAACAACAATACTATTTTTAATAATTTCACCATCATGACACTAACATTCAACATTTATGAAATTGGAATGCATTGGCCTGTCCGCCATCTTTCCATTCAACAGTAGGTTCGCGCACATTCCCGAACAGACTAATGTTATTTGATGTGGTCATGTGGACATATATTAGCGCCTCTGTTGTCGTTAATATAAACTCGTAAGCGGTATATCAATTCTTCTTTCAAAATCTTGTTTCTGTTTTTTTTTAATTTAAATATAGAAGCAAATAAGTATATTTTAATAATTTTATACATATTTATTAGGGCGGGTTCCATTTTTTGCACATGCAAAAGTTTTTAAATCAATTTCTATATAAATTATCACAACTATATTTTGCATATGCAAAAAATATTTAAATTTCTATGTAAATTTTCGCACATGCAAAAAATGGAACGCCCATAAATGAATTTTTTTAAAACATTGAAATTGAAAATTTCTATACTATTGTTTTAAAATCTGTGGCGGGCCGCATCTGGCTCGCGGATCGTAGTTTGCCCATCACTGGTTTAAACTATGCCATATGATCAAATTTGGATATTTTTCTAATAATTTATTTTCAATTCCAGATTTTCTGCCCGACATAACAGTTGCTCCATCACTTGTAAAAGAAATCAAACAGTGTTTCAAATAATTGTCAACTCCGTATTTTTTAAGACATTTTAAGAGAAACTCTGTTATGTGAAAGTGTTTGATCTGGCAATTCAATACGGTTAAATCAAGAAACAAATAAAGCAGATCTTTCATTTTATTGGTTTCACATTTTAAATAAATAATCAGAGTAGATTAGAGTGCTTAGAGTGGTAAACTCATCAATGAGAATTGATAAGTTTCCACATATGTCCACAATTTGTTGGCACAATTTTAATTTCATTTGCCTTGCGACATGCTCTATTAAATTAGTAGCACTTAATCTTGAATGCAAACCGTGAGCAATAACAGTGCCATTTAATTCTTGAATTTGTAACACAACTCAGAATATAGTCGATCGTGTTTTGCAATATAATATGCAGTTCTAAAAACCTTACAGGTGCTATAAATTTCGGAGTCATTCATTTAATCAATTACCGCTTCTAAATGTTGTTCATTTGCAGCTTGCAAGATTTATTCAGCCTGTATATGCAGGGGTGCATTATACCCTCATGGGGCCCAAGGCAAAATGGAATTTGGAAGCCCCATATAAATAAAAAACTAATAAAGAACATTTTTAATTTCATTTTATTGTGACAACAAAATAAATTATATGACATAAGAAAAATATCTAATCTAGAAGAATAATTCAAAATTAATACATACACTTAAACTAATAAGTATTTTTATACTCCTTTATATGGACCTTTCTTTCTTTTTGGGCTGAGAAATTGTATATTAGTTCGGTTATAATCAATCCTGTTTGTGATTTCATTCTCAATACAAATTAATGCCAAATTACTTAATTTTTCTTGTCTAAGTGAATTTCTAATATAATTCTTAACTCTTTTAAGCACAGAGAAGGATTGTTCTGCTGATGTGTTTGAAACAGGAATTGACAAAAATATTTTTAAAATTATACTCATATTAGGAAAAGTTGATATTAGTTCTTGAATTGCTTCGTACATTAAAAAAGAAACTTATTTCGGAAATAAAAAAAAAAAAAAAGAAAAAAAGAAAATTTGTATCCAATCAGAGATGTGCTAATATGTTTATTGTGACTACAGTCATAGTTTATTATGTTTATTATGACTGCAGGCATTAGTATTACTAGCATTAGCAGAGGCATATGATGCAAGAAAGCAAGCTTATACAGCATCAGCCAAAAAAAAAAATGCTCCCATTTCACCACTCCGTTTGTTCCAAATACCTGTCCAGTTCAGCCTTAAATTTATTTAGCCAATCAACTTCCACAACAAAGGATGGGAATCTGTTCCACCAACTACCTGCTGGCTAAAGGCAAACTTCCACACATCTATCCTACATCTGTCTTTCCTCAATTTGAATTTATGCCCTCTCAGGCGATTATTCTGAGCAAAGAGGGAGAATCCCATCAGCATTGAGCATGCTCAAACCATTCAAGGCTTTATACACCTCAATCAGATCACCTCGCAGGTGCCTAGTCTCCAGACACTGTAATTTGTAAAATTTAAGCCTTTCTTCGTAAGAGCAACCCTTAGTTCCATTCACTGATCTTGTTGAAATTCTCTGTACTCGTTCCAACAGCTCTACATCCTTTTTAAAATGAGGCCTCCAGACCTATGTACAGTACTCAAGGTGTGGCCTGACCATTGCCTTATACAAGGGGATAATCATCTCCCTATCCCTGCTACAAAAATTCCTGTATATCATTGACAAGACACCATGAGCTACACTGCAGACCAGGTCCTTTTTGTTGATATGTTACTCTGGGGTTACTGCTTCCCGTATGTAGTACTTTACATTTGTCAATGTTAAACTTCATTTGCCACCTCTCAGCCCATCTGCTCAACTTTTTTAGATCCTGTTGCAGCAGTGTACTGTCATTAGTGTCCTTAACAACCCTGCCAACCTTCTCGTCTGCAAACTTGGACATTAAGCTTAATATAGCATCATCAATATCATTTATAAATACAGAAAACAACGATCGACCCAACGCTGAACTAATATAGTCCCTCATTAATATATACTCCATTAGCTGTATAGTGTAAGGAAGCCACAGGCCTTCATTCATTTCAGTCAGTTATCTTCACTAACAAGTTTATGATGTGCAAGATTCCCTTTATTGTTTGCCTATATATAAGTAGGTTGGTGGAAGAATTGGAATTTCAACACAAAGCTGGAGAATCACAGCTATTCATTGATTCATCTGAGTAAGTTTAAAATTAGGTTTACTGCATAATAAAAGCAAGAAGTCTTCAACAGCTATAGCTCATTCTGGTGGGGATGAGACACTGTACCCACCACAAGGCTAAATGGTCATTCATGTTTTATACTGTCATTTTGTTGAAATTAATTGTGAAGTTAAGTTGTTTTTTTTTTTTTTTTTTTGATTTTTAGGAGCATTAGCAACTAAGACCATATTGCTCCGGGATATGCGGTGGTCATTCCCTGACCTTTCCGCATCCTCCGCATTTGGTGGTGACGGGCTCGAACCCCGGTCTAATCAAGAAGCGTGTGCTACGCACTGCTGCTCCTTCCCACCTGGCTACGGAGGCGCCTCGTTAAGTTGTATTGTTAACATTACTAACATTGGAAAGGTTATGATACACTCACAGCTGAGAACTGGTTGCATATGGGCTAGCACAAATGACAAATGTAGTGAAGGAGATTTATGGCAGTCTGTCTAAAATATTGAATGCAGTCAAATAAAATGATCACTGACAGTTGATGTGGTGAATTTTAGCTTTTACTTCGTTTGCAAGTGGAGTGGATTTACTATGTACTGTACTGCTATTTCCTCTGCTTGTGGAATAGCTAAGCAGCAAAAGCATGTGTTGTCAAGGGCTGATCAAGTGCAAGAAGGGTTCATTCCTGGGGAGAATAATGTCAATTATGTGCTATTATTGAACTCTTAGTGCTACTTCCTCCACTGCTTAAGCTGGGTTTAATGAAAAATTTTGTTGAAGCTTTAGACAAAAGAAGTGATAGTTTTAATTATTTAAATAAAAGTTTCCAAAATTAAGCAATATGACCAAAGAAGGAATAAATATTGTAAAACTACAAATTCAAAAATTACTGCATAATAGCAGTTTTGAACAAAAACAGAACCTTATTCAGTTAACTGCATGGGAATCTTTTATATACAGATCTCACTAATTTACAAATGATAAAACAGAAAAAAAATTTAAACAACTATTAGAAAAAATATTGCATAATTATAAAAATTGAGGTTGTTGGATGTCTATTAAAATTCACTTTTTAATTTGCATCAAGAATTTTTTTTCTTGAAAACTTGGATCCTGTTGGTGGTGAGGAAGCATTCCAGCTTGCTCACAACTAATAAGACCAAGTATTATGGAAGAATAAGGAAAGTAGAATCCAACCATTATGGTGACCATGGTGTTGGCAAAGAGCCAGCAAAACCATACATAAGAGGAAAAAATTAATTTTATTTTTACTTTTGTATTTTTTGTCTCAGTGTTTCTACATAGTATAAGAATATGATGTTTTATTAACAAAAAAAAGTTTATTCTTTTAAATAAAATTATTTAAGCAATTTTTGTTTAAATTAAGCTTATTTTATCCACGTTACCAAATAGGAAAAATTAAAATGTAACTTTTGTTATTATATCTCTGGTTGGGACATATATATGGTCACTATTATATATTTTGTGAGACTAAATCTCTTTTTTCCAGAAAAAAAATAGCTGCTCCATTGCTAAGTGAATGCTTGGTATATTGGCTCCCATGAAAACAGTTACAATGAAGTTTTAAACCCCACTTGCCAGTACAGGGTGACTATACTAGAGTAAAATAGTTATTAATGTATACAGTGCTTTACATTACCAAATAGTAATAATTTGTGAATTATAACAATAAAAAAAAATTAAAAAAAAGCAATGACTTTTATACACAAACTGAGAGGATTTTGTTTCTGCATGCCCACCACATTACCCATTCATTCTTCTAATCAGCAAATGGCAACAAAAATAATATTGATCCTTCAGCTATAATTATATGGTATATAGATAATCATCATGATAAGTATGAAAAAAATATATATATTATTGCTGGATTTCTATTGATCTGATTTAATATAATTTAATATAATCCAATAAGACTTGTTAATATATGGGGACAGATGGATGTACAGACAGACGGATGGACATAGTGAAGACAACAGCCTTTTTATGCAACATACCTAAAAATGACCGTTCTTATTTATCAATTCCATGATTTTTAATCCTGGTAAAGTTTTGAAAGTAGGCCTAGATCCAAAGCAACATCTAATCTGTGCCTGTACAATTCTGACCAGCCTCTCGTACCCTTAGGAATTAATCAAATTCCTAAGGGTACGAGAATTTCACCCATCCACTCGCTTCAACTCATTGTTTCTTTACACATAACAAAATCAATCATTCCCTAGAAAAAATTCGTTAAACAGAAATTTCGTGTAAAGAAATATGACTCTTTCAACAGGAAGTGAAGGAAGTGAAGCCAGTTGACATCGCTGGACAGTGCAGTGTCGAGTCAGTTTGGTGTCACATAAGCATTGGGAGATCAAAATTGAGAGTAGGAGTGTGCTATAGGCCTAATGACTCTGATGAGTATAATAAGAAAATGTACAGGGAAATAGAGTGGGCCAGTAAATCAGAGAGTCTTATAATGGGGGATTTTAATTTCCCAGATATTGACTGGAATTTGTAGGTTGGTCACTCACACACTAGCAAGGCTTTTGTGGATTTATTGGATGATTGTTTTCTACATCAGCATGTTCGAGAGGCAACTAGAGGGAGTAATACTCTTGATCTGATTATCAGTAGTGATTCTTCATGCATTAAGAATCTGCAGATAAAGGAACCACTAGGTGGCAGTGACCACAGTGTGCTGAAGTTGGGATTTACTCAAAGAGGTAACTACCATCAGGGGTAAAGGGAAGGGTTTTTGCTTTTGTAAAGGCAACTACGATGGTCTGAGACAGTATTTAAATTCTATACAGTGGGACCAACTGCTGATGTTACCAACAGCAAATTCAAAATGGGAAGCATTCAAAGAACTTATCTTGGAAGCTACTAGGCTTTACATACCAAATAAGAAATATTGTTCAAGGTTTAGGCCTAAATGGATGTCAGATGAACTAATGAGACACATGGCAGAGAAGAAAAATGCATGGGATACAAATAAATTAATGGGTGACATGGAAGCCTATGATAGATATAAACTGGTCTGTAACCAAGTCACAAATGAGGTTAGGCAGGTAAGGGCAGATTATGAGAAATCTTTGGCAAAGGATGCAAAGAGAAACAGCAAAGAGTTCTTTACTTATGTAAACTCTAGAAGGAAGGGGATGAATCAGATTGGTCCACTTGATATCGATGGTTCAACTGTTGACGATCCTGCTCAGGTAGCTAACAAACTAAATGAATATTTTGCATCTACATTCACAAATGAGGAATTATTCAGTGAGGGGAATGACAGAGCTAGATAATCTTGTAATAACTGAGAGTAAAGTGGAGGAGAAATTATTGAAGATAAACACAAGAAACCTGGGGTGGATGGGATCTATCCAGTAATATTAAAGGAGGCAGCAAAGGAAGTAAGCAAACCCTTAGCCATAATTATGAGAGCTTCCTTGGACTCAGAGGAGGTACCCATAGACTGGAGATGTGCAAATGTGACCCCAAATCACAAAGGGGGGATCAAAGGCTGACACAAGTAATTATAGACCTGTCAGTTTAACTTCTGTTCCAGGAAAATTAATGGAGTCACTGGTTAAAGAAGCACTGCAGGATCATCTAGACAAGACTTTAGTTATAGCTCGGACACAGCATGGTTTTGTTAAGGGGAAGTCTTGCCTGACCAATTTGATTGGATACTATGATGCAGTCACAAAAGAGCTGGATGCAGGGAATAACTTTGATATTATATACTTGGATCTTAGAAAGGCTTTTGATACTGTTGCACATGGAAGACTGCTGCACAAATTGGAGCAGTGTGGCATTGGAGGCAAATTGCTGCTTTGGATAAAGGGGTGGTTGATGGGGAGAAGACAGAGAGTGGTAATCAATGGACACTGCTCATCGTGGACTAATGTTATTAGTGGAGTCCCTCAGGATTCAGTGTTGGGTCCATTATTGTTTTCTGTATTTATAAATAATATTGATGATGGTATATCAAGCTTAATGTCCAAGTTTGCAGACGATACCAAGGTTGGCAAGGTTGTTAAGGACACTACTGACATTATGCTGCTGCAACAGGATCTGGAAAGGTTGAGCAGATGGGCTGAGAGGTGGCAAATTAAGTTTAACATTGATAAATGTAAAGTTCTACATATGGGAAACAGCAACCCCAGAGCAACTCTGTGGTACTACACTGACAGTGGTAGAGAATGAAAAGAACCTGGGGGTAATTGTGCAGGCAGATATGAAGTTCTCTGAGCAGAGCAGACGGGCTGCAAGAGTAGCTCATGGTGTCTTGTCAATGATATACATGAATTTTTCTAGCTGGGATAAGGAGGTGATTATTCCCTTGTATAAGGCAATGGTCAGGCCACACCTTGAGTACTGTATACAGGAGTACTTGATGTATACAGGTCTGGAGGCCTCATTTCAAGAAGGATGTAGAGCTGCTGGAATGAGTATAGAGAAGGGCAACAAGATTAGTGTATGGAACAAAGGGTTGCTCTTACGAAGAAAGGTTTAAGTTTTGCAAATTACAGTGTCTGGAGACTAGGCATCGGCTAGGTGATCTGATAGAGGTGTATAAAGCCTTGAATGGTTTGAGCATGCTCAATGCTGATGAGATGCTTCCTCTTGCATAGAATAATCACCTGAGAGGGCATAAATTCAAATTGAGGAAAGACAGATGTAGGAGAGATGTGTGGAAATTTGCCTTTAGCCAGCAAACAGACTTCCATCCCTTGTTCTGGAAGTTGATAGGCTAAATAAATTTAAGGCTCAGCTGGACAGGTATTTCGAACGAACGGAGGGGTGAAATGGAAGTGGTTTTTTTGTTTTTTTTTTGGCTGACGCTTGCTTTCTTGCATGATTTGCCTCTACTAATGCTAACAGTGAAAAATACTGTAAATTTAGAAATATAGTAAAAGATGGGAAATAAATTAAAAATAAGTGGCAGTGAATAAATTTTCTAACTAAATTGTTAGAAAATTTATTTGCTCAATTAATTGTTTTAAAATAAACAATTAATTTATTATTACATACATATTAAGAAATGACTACGTAAGTGATGAGCACAATATATCAATACACTTTTAAGAATTGTCTTAAAATATTTGATTATTTTTTGTTGTACACTGGATTTTACTGTATGTTGTTCATAAAAATGTTTGTAAATTTTTTAAGCACTCAAATATATTTTATATCACATTTTCTTCACACCAAAGGCCTTGATGCAAAGTTTCAATTGCTGCCAACATTTTGTATTTGAAACGTTTAATATTGCTCTCATTCCCTTTGTTACTCTAATTATCATCCAACTCATTGTCGATATTGTCGCTAGTTCTTTGAATACTCTCCAAAATTAGCATTAGTAAAGGCACATTATACGAGAATCAGCCAAAAAAAAAAAAAAAAAAGCAAACAAATCTTTTAATTTCACCCATCCATTCGCTCCTAATGTTTGTCTAGTTCTGCCTTGAATCCATTTAAGCCATCAACTTCTACAACAGATGGAAGTTTGTTCCAGCAATCAACCATACGCTGGCTAAAGGCAAACCTCTGCACATCTATCCTACAACTGTCTTTCCTCAATTTGAATTTATGCTCTCTCAGGCGATTATTCTGAGCAAAAGGAAAAATCCCATCAGCATTGAGCATGGTCAAACCATTCAAGGCTTTATACACCTCAATCAGATCACCTCGCAGGTTCCTAGTCTCCAGCCACTGTAATTTGCAAAACTTGAGCCTTCCTTCGTAAGAGCAACCCTTTGTTCCATTCACTAATCTTGTTGCCCTTCTCTGCACTCGCTCCAGCAGCTCTACATCCTTCTTAAAACAAGGCCTACAGACCTGTTTGTATACAGTACCCAAGGTGTGGCCTGACCATTGCCTTATACAAGGGGATAATCACCTCCTTTTCCCTGCTAGAAAAATTCCTGTATATCATTGACAAGACACCAGGAGCTACTCTTGCAGACTATCTGCACTGCTCAGGAAACTTCATATCTGCCTGCACAATTACCCCCAGATCCTTTTCATTCTCTACCACTGTTAGTGTAGTACCACACAGTTGATACTTTACTCTGGGGTTACTGCTTCCCATATGCAGTACTTTACATTTCTCAATGTTAAACTTCAGTTGCCACCTCTCAGCCCATCTGCTCAACTTTTCTAGATGCTGTTGCAGAAGCATACTGTCATTAGTGTCATTAACAACCCTGCCACTCTTTGTTTCATCTGCAAACTTTGACATTAAGCTTGATATACCTTCATCAATATCATTGATAAATATACAAAACAACAATGCGCCCAACACTGACCCCTATGGGACTCCACTAATACTATTAGTTCACGAAGAGCAGTGTCCATTGATTACCACTCTCTGTCTTTGTAGATACGGACCATCCCTTTATCCATAGCAACAATTTGTCTCCAATGCCACACTGCTCCAATTTGTTTGTGTAAATCTAATTAAAAAATTAAAATCCAGTGTTGTCAAAATTAAACTCCAATGTTCAGATATTTTTTCAAAACTGTTTCTTTCCAATGGGTACAGTCTTCTTCGAGTTACTCTGATATTCAGCTACTCTGACATCATTTTCAGCTCCTAAATAATCGTTAAGAACAATTTTTCCACTGATCAAACCTCACTTGGAACTCTTCCCAAGACAGCTCAATATCTTGTAGTAGTTCATCCCCCTCATTGCTGTTAATTGGCGGCTCCGTAGCCAGGTGGACAGGAGCAGCAATGCGTAGCACACGCTTCTTGATTAGACCGGGGTTCAAGCCCATGACCACAAATACGGAGGCTGCGGAAAGGTCAGGGAATGACCACAGCATATCCCCGGAGCAATATGGCCTTAGTTGCTAATGCTCCTAAAAACCAAACAACAATAACAACGCTGTTAATTGGCATTTTTGCAAAACAACAATTCTTAATCATTGCTTCCATCACATCTTGATTCCACACTTTTGCCAACTCTGATATGCACATCTGTCAATCTATAGGTTGGTTGATTTCTATTCTCAGTATGTGCCTTCGGTATTTCATTTTCAAATCCTTGGCCCATTGGCTGCAGTTTAGATGAGGTATTTGGAGGGAAGAAAGCAAGCTTCACTTTTAAGCTTTGAAATTACCGAGTGAAGGTGGGCAGGGCAGTTTTCGACAATCAACGTGATTTTTCTGTTTTCTTTCATCATCTTTCTATTGAAATTTAAAATCCAATGTTCAATCATTTTTTTCAGAACTGTTTCTTTCCAATGAGTACAGTCTTCGATTGCAACTCCACTTTCATCAGGGATAACTTTTTCGAGTAAGCCATGGTGCTCTTTAAATTTGTCCAAACAAGCAGAACTGGCTTGGAATGTTTCTTGATCTTGATGAGATGCATACTCTATAGCCTTTTCTTTTATTAATGGCCCTGATATAGGCACATTTTGGTCTCAAATCAACTTCATTCACTTAAAAACTGCTTCATCTTCACAGAGGCATAATTTTGCATGCTTCTGACTGTGTCCCATTTCCTCAAACAGTTTGAGAATCAAAACATGGATTTTCAGAATGGTTGACACACTACTGGCAGGGGCACCAAATTTTAAAGCGATTTCTTTTTCTTTTTTTAATGCTGCAATCTATACTATTAAGCACTTCCACATTTTCCACTACACTCAAGGATTTCCTCTTAGACATTGTAAGGTTATTACTTGCACAGCAGCTAAAACAAAACTGATTTAGGGGCCACTTGTACCTACCATACAGATACAGGAGAAATTTAGTGAAAGTGTGGAGGACTCATTTCTTCAAAACAACAGATAAATTTACTGGATAAAAGAAAATCACTCTCTCCTAATTCTCTAATATGATGCTTACGGTAGAAAATAGGTTGATCAGACCCAATGTCCGAGTCAGGAATATGCCATAATGTCCACAGCCAATGGCTGTGGACACATAGATAGCAATTGAGCATGACTTCTCAGTACATTAGTGTATAGGATGTATAGATTTTACTTCTTCTTAGCCATTGCTGACCTGCTGGGCATCTCGTGCCGTGGTTGGCCAGTTTCCTCCTGCAGGGTTTTAGGGGCACCACTAAATTGTAAAATGTTTTAGCTCTTAATTTGTGGAATTATTCCCTTTAGCTCTTAAAAGCTAACATGATTAATTCTTAATCCTTTTAGCTCTTAATTTGTGCTTTCTACAGTATTAGCTCTATTCCCTAAAAGCCCAAGGTGCAAACAATGCGTACCCAGGTCTGTCAAAATAAGTTTGTTATACGAAATTTTCTTTATTATACAGAAACTATTTTCAATGTAATGACCAAGGGGAAATGAAAAAAGTTCGTTACATAGAAAAATTCGCTATATGGAAGTTGGTTAAAGAGAGGTCTGACTGTACTTCGCATTAACTGTTTTCCCAGAAATGACCTTGTTATACTTTTGATTATATTAAGCATGAAAATATCCTGATAATTGCAGTTACTGACTCCTGTCTCTCTGAGCTCTTACTTTCATTCTACATTCAGAATCTGTCAAGTCATGCCACTTGTCTGATTTTCTATCTCAAATGTACCATAAATGCAATCTGCTAACAAAAATACACCATTTTTTATAACTATCGGAAACAATTTTTTTTTTTAAATAGTAATAACTGAATAAATGTCTGACAAGCTGTGATACGTATACGGCAAATAATGTACATTCATTTAATATTCTTCCTCTTCATTGCTGCTAAGTACAATCAAACGAGAACATTTTCTCTGTTGCAGAATATCTTCACCTTCTGAGCTTTCTTCTGCAGCATCTAAATTTCGTGTATCTTCTGCTCTCTTTAAAAAATCAGTAATCTGGATTTGTTTGATTTTGCCTGATAGATCTTTGTAAATTTCATGGTATGGAGCTAAGCATTTTTGAAGATCCCTTTTGAACTCTGTGCTCCTTTCAGTTGAAGGATCTACATTCAAAAAATAAGATTCTAATTGCTTGGCTACTTTTATGCCTTCTTGTATGCTTTTTAATGTAAAATTTGGAACTTCAGAATTTTCATCTGTGCTATTTATTATCTTCTGAATTGATTGATTTGGTTAACCTCCGATGCCATTTCCACCAAATCCACTTCACCAGCCTCTTTTTCTACCAGTAATTCTTGAACGTCTTCAGTAGTCATATCATCAAACCCTCCTCTCCTACCAACTTAGCAAGTTCTGCTATCGCACCAATTCAGTTTTCTGCCGGTAAGACCATGTTTTTTACATTTTTCCAGCACGCATTTAATGTCGATGGTTTTACTTCTTTGAGCGATAAAGCTATGATTCCGATATAGTCCACAATTGAAAAATGTTTCCATGCCTCCATCACTTCAATATATTTGGAATTTTTATTCCAAAATCCATTGTAATGATTTTCTGATGTAATAAGTTTTAAAGGTAGATAGATATAATGCCTTGATCTAATGGCTGAATTAAAGAGTTGTATTAGCCTACTACAACTATAGTGATAGGAACATTACTTCAACCTTTGGATGACTTAAATCTTTTGGATGGCCTGGTGCGTTATCCAATAGAAATAAAATTTTGAAATCTAGATTTTTCCGCTTTAAATAGTTTTCAACAGCTGGTAGTTACCTAAGCTTTTTTATTTGCTTTCCAATATACTGGTAATGTGTTTTCATTTACATCATTCAGAAATTGCACAAGGTTAGAGGATCTATAAACTGGCATAGGTTTTATCATGTAATCTCCTGATGTGTTACTGCACATAAGTAATGTTACATTGATCATTTTATGCCTTAAAACCCGGTGTAGTTTTCTCTTTTTTTGAAATAAATGTTCTTTTGGGCATTTTTTTCCACCAAAGATCTATCTCATCAGCACTGAAAACTTGATGTGGTGTGTATCCATGCTCTTCAATAATTTTTTGAAACTCCTCTGGATACTTCTTGGCTGCTTCATTATCAGCCGATGCACTTGCTCCTTGAATTCTTATGTTATCTAATGAGAAGCAGTTTTTAAATTTCTCAAATCAATCTTTACTGGTAACAAATTCCGAATTAACAGAAGATTCTCCATTTTCTTCTAAATGGTTATAAATTTTTAGTGCCTTTTGTTTAATTATGTTGCTGTCTAATGGGATCCTTTTTTTTTTTTTTTTTTGCTGCTGTTGTCAATCCAAATACCAAGAGCTTCTATTTTCTCAATTATTGGCACACAGGGATGAGCCGTCATATTTGCAGAAATTAAAGATCCTGCAGCAACAGCAGTTCTAATTTTCTGTTCATTTTTCTTTATGGCTCGGATTGTTTGTTTGTTATTTGGTTTTTAGGAGCATTAGCAACTAAGGCCATATTGCTCCGGGATATGCGGTGGTCATTCCCTGACCTTTCCGCATCCTCCTTATTTGGTGGTGATGGGCTCGAACCCCAGTCTAATCCAGAAGCGTGTGCTACGCACTGCTGCTCCTGCCCACCTGGCTACCGAGGCGCCTCGCTCGGATTGTTGTTTCATTTAAATTTAAACTTTCTGCAACATATGATACCTTTTTCCCTTTTTTTATGAGGATCCAAAATTTGTACCATTGATTCTAGAGAAATTAAGTTTATTTTGAGTGGTGCTTTTTTTTTTACTTTCCTTAGCCATAATTTAGGGCTGGAATTTAATTCACAACAAATAAATTATTTCAATACAGTTCTTAAGAACAAAGTTTTAGTAATACATACCCGGAAAAATTTATAAACAATCAAATCGAGGGCTTAGTGTCAAACAACATCAACCACAAAATGATTTTGTAATTAACTAAAAAAAAAAAGTCATTTGACATTTTCTTGGTTTACTGGAAATTTACTTACAACCTAAGCTTACTTGTAAAGTACTAGAGGCGCCTCCGTAGCCAGGTGGGAAGGAGCAGCAGTGCGTAGCACACGCTTCTTGATTAGACCGGGGTTCGAGCCCGTCACCACCAAATACGGAGGATACGGAAAGGTCAGGGAATGACCACCGCATATCCCGGAGCAATATGGCCTTAGTTGCTAATGCTCCTAAAAACCAAATGAAAAACAAACAAACAAAAGTACTAGAGCAGGCATGTCAAACACGCGGTCCTCCAACAAAAAGGCTGCGGCCCACCGAGATTTCTTGAAAATCTTTTTTTTTTTTTAATTAAAATAAATGGAAAAACATTCTAATCAAGTTTATTTTTATTTTCACATAATTTATTTCGAATTTTACATTTAAGCAATTTTCAATGCAGCGCTTGAAAAAGAGAAAAGATAGGACATAATGTTTCATTTTTAAGCCTTTGCCTGCAGCTTTGAGTATTACAGCCCACAAAATGTTTACTCAGTTGTATATTCGTGAATTATATTTTTAACTGTGTGCAGTTAATTTTGTGTTTTATTTGTATTAAATTAAAAAGATGCATAATAATAAATATTATGTCAACCCCTAATACCAGTATGAGTAAGAAAAGAACAATTGAAGAAGAATGCCATAACTTCCAAGAGAAATGGGAGCTAGACTATTACCGCATCCAGAAAAAGAGCAAAATAGTATGCTAATATGTAGTAAATCTATTTCAGTCTGCAAAGAATACACTATCAGGAGACATTATGATACACATCATAAAGAAATCTGTGATAAATATGTTGAGAAACATTGTGAAAGTAAGTTGTTATAGCCGAAATCAATTCTTAAAAAACAGCAAAACTTGTTTACCAAACCTTGTGAGGAAAATACAGCAGCTGTAAAAGCTAGTTACTTGTTATCACATTTAATTGCAAGCAAATCAAAACCTTTTACAGAAAGAGATTTTATTAGTGAGTGTTTAATTAAAATAGCGGAAGTGTTGTGTCCAGAGAAAGTAAAAAGCTTCAAAAGTGTAAGCTTAATTAGAAACACAGTAGCCAATAGGATCGATGAAATAGCTGAGAATTTAAAAAATCAGCTCAATTCAATGATATCCACATTTGAAGCTTATTCTATTGCAATTTACAAAAGTACAGACATTCGAGATATTGCTCAACTGGCCATTTTTATTCGTGGGTGTGATGTGAACTTGAAAGTACGCAAAGAGCTTTTAGAAATTATTCCTATGCATGATACAACCACTGGAGCTGATATTTTTGGTGCACTCATGGAAATTCTGAATAAATATAAATTACCATTGAACAAGTTGATTGGTCTTGCAATTGATGGCACAGCTGCCATAATGGGTATTACTAAGGGTGTCGTTGCAAAACTAAAAGAAACATGCAAACAACATGGTAATAATCATTTCGAACATTGTCATTGTATTATTCACCAGCAAGTATTATGTTCCAAGGTTTTAAATATCAGACGTGCTAAAAAAAAAGTCTCCCAAATTATAAATTTTATTTGAGTACATGTAATCATTGACAGTTTGTTTCATTTCTGGAACATAAAAAGTGAATACACTTATCTACCCTATTATACAGAAGTTCGATGGATTTCGAGTCATAAATTCTTGAAACGATTCTTTGAGCTGCTGGATGAAATCGTAATGTTCTTGGAAACAAAGAATTATGAATGTACTGTATTAAAAGATGTACGTGGATAAAGGATCTGGCCTTCTCAATTGACATTACAAGTCATCTTAACCAACTTAATCTTAAACTTCAAGGAAAACATTACATTGCTACAATGTTATTTGATAATATTAACATTTTCAAAGAAAAATTATTACTGTGGTGCAAACAAATTTTAAAAGTTGTTTGCACCACACATTTTAAAAGTTGCCAATCTCTGTTAAAATCATCTGACCTAAAATTTACAGAATATATACACCAAATTAAGTTGTTAGAAATGGAGTTCAATAGAAGATTTTCTGATTCACCATTCTTCTCTTTCTTGGTAACTCCTTTATTTCTGAACCTCTCTCTCTCTCTCACTCACTCAGGGTACTTGTGAATTTTTTTTAGCTGGTGCAGCATAAGCCTTGGGCTTCCTTGCACCGTATAGCTGATAACAATAATAATAATAATAATTTCAAAAACTGTGAATTACAGTTTCGTCTTTTTGCTTCACCTGTGTCTATTGATATTGAAATTGTTGATGAGCGCTTACAAATGGAATTAATTGAAATCCAATGTGACTCTTTGCTAAAGCAAAAATATACGGAAGTTGGAATTCCAGACTTTTACACTTATTTACCCGCAGACCGATTTCCAAAAATGTTATCTTTCACTACGAACATACTGGCTATGTTCATACTTATGCAAGCAACTGTTTTCTTCAATGAAAAATAACAAAATTCCAGAAAGGTTAAGATTAACCAATCACCATCTATCATCAATCTTAAAGATTACATCAGCTCAAGACATTCAACCAAATTTTGATGATCTTCTTTGTGGAAAACAATGCCAAGTGTCCTCTAAAAATGATATAATAATAAATTGTGGTTTTATTGTTTATTTTTTATTAAATATTGTAAAGTATTTTTAATTTAAAAACTAACGTAGGATACAAAACAGATTATCTATATACTAAATACAGTAATTCTAAAAATTGTGTTTTGTTTATTTTTTTGAGTATTGAAGGCATGTGGCCCTCAGCCTAATGCAAAATAGCTTATATGGCCTGTGGTGCAAAACGAGTTTGACATGCCTGTACTAGAGAGATACAGTTCTATGATATGATATGCATTGTTATTTATATAAAGTAAAGCTATTGCAAAAAGAAAATGCAATTTTGTGGTTAACGTTGTTTGACACTAAACCTTGAAATAAAAACCAAAATAACCTTACAAAAATCTTCAAAGTCGCAATTTTTTATGGTCTCAAACAAGCACAAGTTCAATAGTTGAGAACCTAACACAAGGATTTCTCAACAAAATAAAATACAGGGATTTCCCAATAATTTTTTTTTTTTTTTGCATAATGACTAGTGAGTCAACAGGGGGGATTCACAAAAAAGAAGGGAAATATTGAAAAATTACATCCAACATAATAGCAGGGTTTTTCTCGCACAAAAGCTCAAAAATGGTTTACTCCCACTTGTCCTAATCTCAGAAGCGCTAATGGTCACTTGCCCTAATGAACATTTGCCATAATTGCATATGCCCTAATCACACATACCCTAACGAACACTTGCCATAATAGAGACCTGCCCTAATCGTGTTCCAATGGTAAGAGTGGGGGGGGGGGTGCTATTGTCAATTGCATGCCTTCAATCCTTTTTACTCTACTGACCCTTTACAGATGATTGAAGAGCAAGTGAGGTAACGCCCCCAGTGTTTCCATCTGCATTTGTCAACCTAACAATTTATTCAAATAGTAGCCAAACACCTGACGTTTGCTCTTAACAGTGTGGAATAATACCTATTAAGGTTATTATTATATAATAATTATAATATAAAGATAAATGGACCTATTGTACTGGAATCCATAGGATATAAATGATGATTAGGTGTTTAGCCAGTAAAATAATATCTTTAATATAAATAGGTACTGAATATCTTTAATTACAAATAGATACTATAGCTTTCGAGACAAATTGTGTCTCTTCTTCAACAGAAAATGGAAACTTTAGAGATAAAATTATTCTAACGGAAATTTACTTTCTCTAGTGTCCAATGTAAAGACCCCGGTCACCCCTCTCTTATGCAGCAGTGTAATATACCGCATAGCCTGCAAAGACTGTAACAGCTGCTACATAGGAGAGACTTTGAGACATCTTCAAGACCGCCTTGCAGAACACGACAGAGCGATTTGCCTTGCTGAGACCGACCGGTCACAATATTATTATTATTATTCGCGGAACACTTCTAGTTCACCCACCACGACCTCAATCCCAAGCGGGACTATGAAATAATTGACCACTCCCGACAATTTCGCCACCACCTCTGGTTAGAGTCACTCAATATATTGCGTAATTCGAGAGCCATGAATTGCTTCAAAGGCATGAGACTACACCCCATCTTAGAGACAGCCGTTTTAGGTTTAGACAAGCGTTGGAGAAAAACTACGCATGTCCATGCAACAACAATAAACACCAGTTTAATTATTGAATGACCTACCTCGTGCCCTCGCATACACAACTGTGTCCGTTAGAATAATTTTATCTCTAAAGTTTCCATTTTCTGTTGAAGAAGAGACACAATTTGTCTCAAAAGCTACAGTATCTATTTGTAATTAAAGATATTCAGTATCTATTTATATTAAAGATATTATTTTACTGGCTAAACACCTAATAATCATTTATAAGTATAATGTAGTTATTATTATATTATAATATTAATATTATTTATAGTTGGTGTGCTGGCTAGTTCGGGATCTTACCAATACCCAGGGCTGCATTAACGCCACAGCCAAACCGGCTATGGCCGGGGGCCTCACCCGAAGAGGATCCTCATTTTCAGTGTAAATATTTTCTAAAGTAGTGATAAGATTTTCTAATAATAATAAACCAAGAAAACGTGTAATATAAAAGTATACTTAAACTTAACTTGTCAAGTGTTTAAATTTTATTCTTATAGCTTTTTATTGTAGAATAAATAAGTTAAAAGTTTCTAATAAAATTGTTTTTATTGTTACTTTATTTTTCAAGGCAAAAACCATAAGACATTTTTGGTCTCTTGCTTTACATTTTTATCAATGAATTATTATTCACAATATAAATATAAAAACCGATGTAGTATTTGTATTTTTATGTATGTGCAATATATATATACACTATATACCTTCCTTTCTGATGCACTTTCTTTGAACACCAGGGGCTTCAAATTTAAATGTGGTGGGGGGGGGTCCTCTTTCATCCTTAATCCGGCCCTGCTGATACCTATCATCAGACCATGCTGCTGCTGCCAAGTTTTTATCCTGGATCTGGGGTTCTTGTGTATTTTGCATAGAGGACAAATGTTTCCATTTCATTATATTCTTCTTCCAGATAAATCAAAATCAACTTAAAATCGCATTCCAATTAATTCAACAGAAGGCACTGAAAATCGGGACCATGTTTCAACCAAGAAAATTCCAAGTTAATTACAAAAATGCTGTGATTAGATCCATAGAAGAAATATTTTCTGATGCTGATGTTAAGGGCTGTTTATTTCATTTCAGTCAAGCAATTTGGCAGAAAGTACAACATTTAGGATTAAACTAGCATATGCTGAGGAACAAATTGTCAAAAAGTAAGTGAAGTCAAAGGTGGGATTATCATTTGTTTCTTTAGAGGAAGCTTGGGAAGGAATCATGCGAGAATGTCCACCGAATCAGAATATCCTTCATATGAAAAGTGCAAAGTGTTTATAAAATACTTCGAAACAAATTGGATTGGATCCACTGCTAACTTTCCGCCATCATTGTGGAATCATCATGCTAATTTTGGTCCTCGGATAATAAATCATGCTGGAAGGATGGCCTTAAATAAATCTGTGGGGCACCATCATGTTAATGTATGGAAGATGATTACCCTTTTAAAGAAAACAACAAAATAATTTTAAAGAGAATACTAGGATTAGTAAATGTCTGAAATATTCCACCTCATAAAAAACATAAATATGATTGCATTAATAACAAATTAATGAAATTAAGAGCAGATAAACAAAATGGGGTCATCGATTTACACACTTGTGTAAGCAGTTGGTTACTTTCTTCCACTGAACGATTAGTATAATTTAAACTTTAATAAATTGTATTTGTATTTTAAACATAATTTGTATTTGCATAACAAAAATAAATTGATTATTATTTTTGATGTTTTATAATTGTTTATTTTTTTTCATTATGTTTTTGAAGTCCATATTTATATTTTTATCGCTTCGAAAAAATAGGATACGTTTACATACACATAATAGAAATGTAATTAGGGCAAGTGGGACATACAGCATATTTTTTGGGGCAAGTGGGAAATAGGGCTTAAGCTATTAGGGCATATGAATATATATATGCCCTAATAATAAGTGGGGTTAACGCCCTCAAAAATACTGTGTTATGTGAGGTTTTGCCACAATTCTTTAACTGTGTTAGAGAAAAATCATGTTATATAAGTACTGTGTTGTGTGTAAGGATTGCTGCAATTTATCAATTGTGTTAGAGAGAAACCGTGTTTCTCTCTTATGATGTGGATTTAAGAAAACCAAACTACTTTTCAAAGAATTTTAATTAAAAAAGATTATATACAAAACACTGTATACATCCAGGTTATGACAATGTGTCAAAACACAGACAATAACTGTAACCACAATGTACAAATAAAGATGCCAATATTTGCATAAACACATATGCCTTTGTAGACTTACTAAAAGTCTTTCAAGAATTATATCTCAATCATAATCTAAAAATGAAATTTAATCAAAAGATTACATGGTCACTTTTCAGTTAAAAATAATTCAAATATAGACATATAAATTGCTAGATTATGACTGAATAATTATATATGAAAAACATAATTATATTGAAAGAAATGAATATAAAAGTATTATGCGTGAATTATCCAAACAAGTTTTAAGAATAATTATTACACATTCCGAATCAATATATAAAATTTAGACGTCATTATTATAACAGTTTGCACTTTAACACTGATGTGGCAATATAACAATTATCTACAATTAAACACTGCTAAATTTCTATATAATTCACACAAACAATGAATGGGAATCTCAATAGCTACAACCAAATTAAAAAAAAAAAAAAAAAACCAAATACTATAATAAAGTGACATTACATAATATTTAAAAATTTTGAATATATTAAAAATCAAACAATCAAATTGGTATCTCGTTGCAATCTGACATATAACACTAAAACATCATTAACTCAAAGAATCATACAAACAATAACCAATGCAGACTCTACTATCATTTAACAGGTGGAAGAAAATACTGATTTGTGATACATGCTAGTTTTGTTTTAGTCTAGGATCAAAATTAATTAGGTTTATTTCAAAAATATGCTAGTTTTGTTTTAGTCTGGGATCAAAATTAATTTGGTTTATTTCAAAAATATGCTAGCTTTGTTTTAGTCTGGGACCAAAATTAATTCGGTTTATTTAAAAATGACTGGCCATTTGAAAAAAAAAAAGCAATTTGCACAGGAAAAGAAGAAAAATGAATTATAAATTAGTACAACATCTATGGGTCTGTTTAAGACATTTAAATTGGTCAATAAGGCTACACTGAATCATGTTTCATGGTATAGCATAAAGTTAATGGCCGGAGATGATTTAAACTGCAATTCAAAGTTTATGTACGTCTACTAGCAAAATTACCACACAGAAATCAAGAAAGAGTGAAACATTGCACAAGTTTTCATTATCTATATTTATCATTAATGTAACTAATGTGGCTGATTTGCTGCACTTATTAAACAACTTTTCAAGTGATAGTACAGGACGTGGCAGAAAATGAATTTCACTAATTTAATGATGTTATCAAAGAGAGAATTAAGGAACATTTTTGAGTCCACGAGGCACCATTATAAATAGTGATAAATTGGTGAGCACTAAATTTTCAAGAAAAAGCATAATGTATCAGAAACCAACTGGGAACTGTATGGCCTGAAGCCTTAAAAAAAATTGGCAGGTGTGCAACAAGGAGATGTGTTATTTTATCCGACAAATTAGCATAAAGCACAAAAAATGCTTTCCAAATTCTTTGGGATAAAGTGTACTTACCCCATAAAATTTAAGATAAATTTTAAGGACAAGCTGTCCATAACTGCAACTCAGTTATGCAAGAAAGCTAACTTTCAACAATTTTGCAAGTGTGCATAGATGTTGCATCCAGGTTCATAAATTTGGATGAATCTCACGATCATCATGCAGGATGATACTGATATATACAAAGTAGAGACAAAAGATGTCCCTACTCAAGTTCTTTCAATAAGATGTCTATGTTCATGTATGAAGCTATCCAGAGCCATGCAAAGGTACTTGGGGGGCCTTATTAATTTATGCTGAGACTTTGATGGCTCCCTCGATTGGGGCTCCACAGATCGGGGGGCCCTGGTGCGACTCATCCAATGCCCATTTGCACAGCCCTGGAGCTATCTTATTGAAAGAAAACATCAATAAGCCAAATATCAGCACCATATGTTGTGCTGATATATTTGAGCAATAACTTTGTGGGTAATAAATGATTCTGAGATTTGTAAACAGCTTGTGTTCCCAAATCTTGAAATGAGTTATTCTGAAATGCTCCCACTCCCTATCTCCTCTCTACAACTTCTGACCTTAGTCCTCTGAAATTGTTTCATAGCTATTTAATAGAAAGACTTATGTTTTTTGACTATTGTTCAGACACACATGAATGAGTAATAAACTTAAAGCATAAATATGAAAATTCAAGTAATTGTTAATAAGATAACAGAAAATCTATTGGAAAGTTTGTGTCAAATCATTCGAAGTGTGTTACTTATGATGGTAATCATCTGCCTTGTATGAAAGGACTTGTGGGTTCATCATTTCTTACTTATTTAGAGAGGCCTTGGTTCATTTCCCATTGGGGAATAGAAAAATTCTCTCTTCAATTGGGGATTTAAGTTAGCTGATCTCAGGCAGATAGAGTATATATTCTCCTGTGAGTTATTATAGGATTTTCAGTGTGCACAGCATGCACATCTGCTCATGAATATATAATCTTTACTGACATAATACACAGTAAAAAAAAAAAAACCATATGAATTAGCACATACGATGAACAATGTAGCCAATGCACTAAACACACTCAAAATAACCAGTCAACCTGTTAAGAGTAATGTTTCATGGAAACTCAATTATTATTCAATTACAAAACAATTATTTCTATTTTACTGGAAAAATAAGTTCTGTTCCATGTAGAAAAGACAGCATGCATTCACTTAGGGAAATAATTGTCTTCCCTTTCCCAACTTTATTCATATGTTATTTCTCAAAATGTACAAGGTGTGGCAATAAAGTTCTTGGATTGGTGCTGTTGTAGTCATGCTCAGTGAGTTTTAAAATAAATGGAAATGGTATGTTGTAGTTCAAACTTCCTCCAACAGATGGTGATACAGATTGTCTAGTAGGCTGCAAGTTTTAAGGACAAGCTGTCCATAACTGCAACATATCAGTTATGCAAGAAAGCTAACTTTCAACAATTTTGCAAGTGTGCATAGATGTTGCACGTCTTTGCTACTAATGCTACTAACGAAATACCAATTTCGTTAGTAGCATTATTGTTCCATGTCACAATTTTGCAATGGAGCAATGAATGAATATCAAATTTTGCTTTAAACTGAGAAAATCTGTAATAGAAACAAATGATATGTTAAAAAACTGTTTATGGTGATGAAATGTTAAGTCATACTAGTGTGTTTGAATGGTATAAGTGGTTCAAAGATAGATTTGAGGATGTTTGCAGTGAGAGAAGCAGGCATCCGTCAACCTCTCGAAATGAGGACAGAGTTGCAAAAGTTTGGTGAATTGTGGAAAGAGATAATCGTTTGACCCTAAGAATGATGGCTGATGAGATGATTATGAATAAAGAGGCAATTCATCAAATCCTGCATAAAGATTTAGGGATAAGGAAAAAGATTTAGGTCTGTACAAAATTTATGTCCGTTTTAATTAGTATTCCGTATGATACCCTCCAGAAATTAAAACGGAACGTTTTAATTTCTGGAGGGTATCATATGGAAGTGTTCTACGTACTACATTGAGGTAAACTCCTCTTATTAATTTACTAATAAAATTTATGTCACACAGCTTCACCGATGAGCAGAAGCAATGAAGGGTGTCATCGTGCGAACACTTCGTCAAGACAATCTGAATTACCTTGACTGTGTTTCAGTACAACCCAGAGAAAGCATCAGAGCATGCAGTGGACTTCAAAATCATCACCAAGGTCCAAAACATTTTGTTTACAGAATTCCAGGATCAAGACAATGCTGATCCTGTTTTTCAACAAACTGGGTGATTTATAAGGAATTTTACATGAAGAGGAGAGAGTCAATGCTGCATTCTACGTGCAGGTGCTTCAAAGACTATTGAAATCTATTTCTTGGGTGAGGCCTCAATTTCAAGAGAAAGGCAGCTGATTCTTTTTGCACAATAATACCCCACCCATTCCACACTTTTTGTGAAGACATTTCTGATGAAAACTGACATTATTCAAATTAACCATAAACCCTATTCTCCCAATCTAGCACCAGCAGACTTCTTCCTCTTTCCCAAGGTGAAACATGCCCTCACAGGAATGAGATTTTAGGATCTTGAGGACATAAAGAAAAACATAACCAACGAATTGAACATCCATCTCTTTGGATGCTTTCACTGACTTTTTTAATATTTGTAGAAGAATAAGAGAAATTTACCTCAATGTGGTACGTAGAACACTTATGTATGACACTCTCCAGAAATTAAAACAAATTCGTTTTAATTTCTGAAGAATATCATAAATAAGTGTTCTGTGTACCATATAGAGGCAAATTTCTCTTATTCTTCTACAAATATTGAAATACAACACAGAACGTATTGAGCCTTGTAGCTCTGTTGTATACTTACTTTTTTAGAAACTTTTAGAATGGTGTAATATGTGCATCAGGTAGTGATTTACTTTGAAAAAAAAAAAATAAATAAACCATTTTTGAACTCCTTCACTTTGTGTTCTTTTTATTAAACCAGTCCAGGAGCTTTATTGCCATACCTCATATATGCTCAGGATAACATTTCTGGACATCCACAATGATAGGGTTAAAAAGAAAAAAAAAGTGTTTAAATGATAGGGTTAAAAAGAAAAAAAAATTTAAAAATTAACATAAATTAATAACAAGATCATTTTGGAGATAGGATTGGTCTCGTGCACTTCCTCATACTGAAAACTTTTAAATTGCCCTGATCTATATTATCTTCAATGCGACATGTTTGTACATTAAAATGTATACATTAAAACTAAAAATTCCAAGCGTATTTAACTTGAATTCTGCATGTCATTTCATTTTAATTCAAAATTCAATTTTTGCCACATTCTATATAAAACAATAGAAAAAGTTTGATAAATTACAATTTTATTTTTTCCAAGTCAAAAAAATTTTAAATTGTCAATCTTTATAAATGCATTTATTAGGAATATAAAATGTATCACACAAACTTCCTGTTATTTTATTTTTCACATCTATTTACTATTTAAGAATCGGCAGTGATCATTATGTTTATTTTAAAAGAGTCAATTAAAAACCAATTATCTGATTTATATGATCACTAGAGATAATGATAAATGAAAGCAAAAGAAAGTTCCAGAAAGCAAATCTTATTTCTGCAACAGAAAAATAATCAACATAAAATTATTGCAAAGAACCTCATGATAAGCTACATCTGAAGGTCTACTCACAACACTGATCACTACACCATAATGTAAAAATATTATAATAAAATTTTGTTATAATCTTAACAGATGCTAAAAACAATAATGCTCAAGTTTATTTAGTATAAAATAACTTATTACACTCTTCCATAATCATATTACGCTAAAAACTTTCAATATTACAAGATATTATGAATAAGTTCTTTTCAAGCTATAAACTTAAGAATGAAATAAAACTGCTATATTCTGTAATCTGGCACTCTACAAACACTAGAACAGAACTGCAGAAATTGTGAGACATACAGAAACATCTTCTAAAAACTGTGACACTAACAGTTAACTGTACACTTTGAGCCAAGATGAGCAGTATTAATTCCAAAAACATATTTAAATTTAAAATCTAAATTTTTTTTAAGTAACGGAAATTTAAATGATTTGAACAATAAAGTAAAAATTATGCAAACTCATATTCAAAGCATAAGTAACACCAAAAGATATCAGTTAAGATTCATATTCAAACGTTCTAAAACAATTGAAATCAATGATTCAACATTATATACTGGATAATGAATAACATTTACAATCATATAAGTCACTTTCTAAAAATTGGTGAACACATTCTTTCCTAATTAGTGAAATGGAATATTGTCCAATAGAAAATCTACTTATTTTAAAGCTAATGCCTATGCAAAATATTAATATACTATATTTAAAGACAGCTCAAAGCTATCAAGCTTTTAGGCATAGAATAAAACACAAAATACATCACAACACTTTTGAAAACATTTCCTATTAAACACATGCTACAATGGACAAAAGGCAACAAAGAAGAAGTACTGACTACCATGGTTGTTGCAGCAAAGATGGAAATTTGATAGTTGTTTCCTTTGATCTTAAACTAGCAGTAGACATTAAAATAAGTAATATCATAAGAAAACTAAATGTTTAGAAATATAGTTTTAATTTTGTATAAGCCTTCAGATTTACAATTATTATTAAATATAAAATTAGCAGTTTGGTTTGGATATGTTATTTTTCCCTCTTCTCTTATTTTTTTTAATATGCTTTAAAAAACACATGCACATGCATATATATGTTCTTTCAAAATATGTGCAAAAAATTCTGGTAAGGGTGTCCAAAATAACAAAAGAAATAAGCTGTGGCTGTTTGAATATGGCCATGGAGTTCTGAATAGTAATAAAAATATAAATAAGAATATGCAAACACAAACCTCATATGAAGAAACATTTTACTAGATATGTGTTGGCTTATTTTTATTTATTTCATTATTTTTAGATTTTTGTCATTCAAATTTTCATAGCCATCTTTAAAAATTGAAACAACCATAGCTTCGTAAACATTCAAAATAGTTTATATGACTTTTACCCCCTTTTTATTTTGGATGTTAGAATATGTCCCAGAATTTTTGTACACACTTTTGAAATAACCTGTGTGTGTGTGTGCATGCGCACACATGCATGCATGCACGCATATGTATAAAATGTTTGGCTTAAATGAAGGATTCCTATGCTCAGAAACCCAAAAATATTAGAGTTGTTGAAATAGTTGCAGGCCAAAAATTATACATATAAAAAATTAAATTTAAATATGAAATCCTATAGGTTTATAATCTACAAATTAAGAATCTCTGAATCAAGATGCTTAGATTAGAGATATCTATTTTTTTTCATTATTATGGCTAGAGTCTTCCGACTAGACATTTTGTTATTACTACTATGACATAAATAAGCCTTTGTACCATTTCTATCAGATATGAGTTAACAAATATTCTTATCTTTTCAGGTAAGCATTTTCTTCTTTTTATGATGTGTCATATTTTTAAAACTAGTCTTTCATTTTATCCAATATCACTTCAGAACAACAAATACTCTTAAATTTAATTTACAGATGATTATTTCAAATATGTGAAAAATTTTCCAAAGAAAAATATATAGGTCATAAAATGTCACCTATAACAAAACTGGAATTTTTCTAAATTACCTTGAATGCTCTTCCAGTGTATACAGAATTTGTAATATTAAGATTGTAACACTATTTTAATTACATGCAGTATACGCAAACTTTCACTAAGAATATACAATGTCACCAGGCTCTAAATAAAAATCTATATGAATTTACAGTCATAAACTTGTGCAGAATCAACAACCAGAGGTAGCTTGTCACACATTCACCAAGGGACTTCAGATCACTATATTCTAAGAACACGCTATACACAAAATTACAAATATATGTAAGGTAAAATGAGCATATTCAAAATTTAAAACTATAGAATATATGAAACATCAATGCAAATACTGTACAACTTACAGAAAAAAATTATTTCAATAATTCAAAAACTATGTGCACTGTAGAAAAAGGTCACCGGTATCCAAACTAGTTGTCTAAAACAGGAGTTGTTCTGTATGAGAGAAATTAATTTTATCTAGACTGTAAAGCAATTTTACAAATGATTATAGTATCTTGTGTGTGTGTGTTTGTGTGTGTAAACAGGTTAGAAATATAAGTCAAATATTTCCACTTTTTACAGGTATTTATACTGGGTTTTTATAATTGGACTGTCATCCCCTATTATCAATATGGAATGAAATAAGGCACAGGTCTCTCGTTTTTTTTTTGTTTTTGGTTTTTTTTTTTTTTTTTTTATATCTCTTTCTCAACTATAAAGTGTTTGTTACTTTGGACTTTAAATTTTAGAATTTTTCAACAAGATAGTTATATCTGATCCATTTGCAACCTAGCAATATAACAAAAACTTTGTGTTTTGAGAAGGCTCATGGGACACTTATTAAAAGTAAAAACCATTAACATTTTCTAGAAGTATTTATCTATTGATAAACTCCATAATAATAATATGTAGGAAGAAAGCTACATATAGTTTATCCTACTTTTACATATATAATATATATCATACTTTATCTTATAATTTTAGTTGTATTGTATTGCACTTTATATAATATATATTTTATAACTATATCTGTTTTTAAATTTTAAAGGACTGTACAGAGTGTAGCTTGGAAAACAATAAACAAAAACAGAAATTGTATGATGCAAAAATCAAATAATTGAATAGCCATTATAATTGCAACTATAAAAAATAAAGCAACTTTTCTTTACATACCATATGCTAATTTTGTACACTGTACATCTTGTAAATGCTTTTTGGTGCTTAAATTATTTTTAAGACTGCATTTTTCACTTATAAATACGTATTGGTACCAGTCTGCAAGGAGAAGGAAGTAAGAAAAATGCCTATCAGCATAAGAAGTTGCAGCATACATTTATACTGCACTTTCATAAGAATAATAGTATAATAATAACCACTATAAATTTGTATTTATTCTTTCAGTCATCTAATTCTGAACTAAATTCTGAATTTTTCAAATTAAGACTAATACCTTCGTTTGCAAAAACTTTTGTTTAATTCACCATAGTAAAAAATAAATTTTTTTAGATAACATGACAGCACTAATTAATGTGCACAGCATATTTATTTAATTTATCACTTATATTCAAACTTCAAATGTAAAATTGCCTGCTTTGTTGTGATTACAATTTTTAAAGATTTATAAGTTTTTTTTTTTATATTTTGATATAAATGAAGTATTTTGTTTTTTAATGCAATTTGTTTTGTTTTACTGATTCAAAATGATATGCAAATACAGCATATAATAGGAAAACCTTTTTTTGAAATCATTTCCAGTCAAATAATTTCAAATTAAGAATGAAAACAAATATAAAGGATAGAACATGATTTGAAATTTAAAATTTACATAAGACAAACACTGATTTCCTGACACTATATAGTATTCCTTTGCCAAATTATGGGGATACATTCTTGAAAAGTACTTCATTTGTGATTGGCAAGACTAAGGTCTCATACAAAATAGGGGGTTAGAGGAAAAAACAATAAATATGCAATAAATTTCATAAAAAAATTTCATAAACTTAATTTTCTATCTATACTACATAAAAACAATGATACAACAAGAAAAAAAGACAGGAACATAGTGATGGAATAAGATATACATACACAAAATATCAACTATCCTCCTAGGTTTCACCTTCACTGATATGGTGAAACACAGTAATCTACAAAGTGTTACAAAAAAAGTAGTCCACGATACATCCAGGAATCAAAGATGTTAATAAAAAAAAATGAAAACCTATGGAGAGGTAGTGACAAGTCCATATGTAACACTGTAGATCAACGAGTTTGCTATTGAGAAGCTAGACTGTGGTGAACTGTAAACTATACATCCCGGAATCTTGGTATACAATTCTTGAAGTGTACTACCACAAGATTAGGAAAAATTCCATTGAGTTCAATGGAATTTTCAAAAATTCTCTAGGTTTGCCACAAATATGTCTTTTAAATCCAAGTGTGATTCAAATGACAAAAGTTTAGGAAAACCACTGGGGGTGCATAAAGAAATCTTCCTCTGTACTGTCCACTAAATCCCCCCCCCCCTTCTGATGATCTATAGGAGGTAAAAGCAACAATTGTTATATTTATTGTCTGGGGAATGAGCAAAATATACGCAAAAAAAAAAAAAAAAAAAAAAAGAAGAAAGAAAATAGGAAAATTAAAATATAAAACTGCATTATTTCAAATCCATGACTGGAAAGGAATTACTGTACTGAATTCACCACTAATTACTTATTGGTAAGATATAAGTTTAAATTCTATTACATAGTAAATGAATGTCTTTGAAGGCCTTTCCACACTGAGTGAGCTCTAGCAAACCAACCCATGAACATGTACCTCTACAGATATAATACATATCAGCTTATATTAGAATATATATTTCGCTGTTTGGTTGTGTAGTAGTAACAATAATAACTGTTCCTCTTGAATAATTTAGATTCATTAAATGTATTTCATTATGGTGCATTTTGAGTTAGTTTCAAGGTGTATATATAGTATTTAATCTCATATATCTGTAAAGTGTAGCTTTATAATTCAAATGTTTGTGTAATCGGTATTTTATGCATGGCTGTATATTAAAAACCTTAAAAACTTCATAGTGTACTCAAAGAATGCTTTCTTTGAATCAAATGGCCAATACAATATGTTTTCAAAGTATACAAACTCAGATTATACTGCACTTTCATAAGCCCATACTCACCAGATGTGAGCCCCCAGGGGCTCACATCTGGTGAGTATGGGCTTGGCACACCCAGGGTCCTGAGCTGGATATCATCATTCTTCTCTTCCTTGGTGATTCCCCTTTATCTCTCTCTCTCTCGGGGTAGTTCAGACATTTTTTTTTGGCTGGTGCAACTTAAGCCTCAGGCTTCCTTGCACCATATGGCTAATAATAATAATAATAATATGCAACCTCACTATATGCAACTGACCCCCTCACCCCCGTTTCATACTTATGTTTGTGACTTGTAGATATAGTTTGCCTGTTTTATAATTGCAGTCAGCAACATGAGAGGGGAAGGAAGGAACGGACAGTACTGACTTTTCATTCAGACAAGTAAGAATTTCATACTTGAACTGGATGATACCTTATGGATTAATAAGGACAAATGATCAAACAGTCAATTTCCTGCCAAGAAAATACACAATACAGGGGCCCTCTAGTATCCAAGTATTCATTATTTTTGTGAAAACAACCCTCTTCGTGATCCTGCAGGAAAAGTTAAGTGTGAAGTTAAAGATATAACTAAATGCTACAAAATTTTAATACCGTATTAAAATTGTTGCCGTATTTCAAAAAACCTTGTGATTCATTCTTTATTCATAAAACTGAAAAATAGTGTAACTTCAATAAACTTTACTTAACCTTACATTGTTCAACATATTATAATAAAAAATGACTAATAAAATAATTGTCTAATTTTTCAGTTCCTTCAGTTCATTTTGTACATACTTGTACATAACACATTATGAAAATTTGGTCCCCGTTTTAGGTGTAACTTTCTGGAACCGATTATCCTCAAATAACAAAGACTCCCCCGTACAGAATACAACATATAGTAATCATTAAGAACGGAAAAAGGGATAAATATATATGATAACTGTTAACTTAAAATAGTGTGCCTTTAACCTAAATACAGCTTCCCCTTTAGGGAAAGGCACACCCTTTATGAGGACAGACTCATCTGACTGTATTTTTAAGATTCATGTACATTCCATTTACACAAATAATGTTTATATACACAGGTATACTGTGGGAATTTGCCTAGTTTTACCTTAGTACAAGGCCTCTGTAGCCAAATGGGCAGAAGCGGGAGTGCAGTAGCACACGCTCTTTGAGTAGACCGGGGTTCAAGCCCCTGACTGCTGAATATGGTCAATCTGCCAACCCACACTGGACCAGCGTGGTAGATTATGGTCCATTTCCCTCAACATGAATTGTTGGGGGGGGGGGGCTTCCATCCTGCAGTGGGTTGATAATGGCTGCACTTTACTTTATCTTAGTACAATAGGTTTCTATAGGGAAAACCCAACTTATGTGAATTCACGGCTCCTTAGCTGTGAATTCACACAAGAAAGCCTGCACGAGAAGCACGCAAAAGTTGAATGAAATTTATCGGTAAAAGTACTTTGCCGTAATGGCATTTGTATTGTTGCTTGCTCGGTAAACAGACGGTGGGTGTTATCGGTCTGGAGTAGAAGTTGAATTCCACCTGAGCTTGAAACCCTCCTGAAGTGTGTGTGTGGGGGGGGGGGGTAACCTGACCTTTTTTCTTTAGAATCACTAATTGAATTAACTAATTGAATCACGAACAGAGTCATATTGGAAGTTCTGGCATTATAAAAAATGTTTGTAACGTAGTTTCACCGGTAAACTTTTTCGAAAATTGCCAAGCTTCTTCTGTGGGCTTCCTTTGCCTTTTTTTTTTTCTTAATAAACAATTTATCCACTAGTCAACTATGATTCTAAAGAAAAAAAGGTCAGGTTAAAAAAAAACCCCTCCATTTTGGGGGGGTTTCAATCTCCCACGAGATTCAATTTCTACTCCAGATGGATAACACCCACCGTCTGTTTACCGAGCAAGCAACAATACACATGCCATTATGGCAAAGTACTTTTATCAGTAAATTTCATTGAACTTTTGTGTGCTTCTGATGCAGGCTATCTTTACCTTCGCTGAATTCACTTACACCGGGGGGGGGACTTAACCCTCAAATACTTGGAAACTTACTGTACTAAAAATTATGGAAATAATATTTATAATAAAGTAGTTTTTCTTTTTAAAATGTTGATCTCTGATTATCCTAAAATTAAAACCATTGGTATAACTTTTAAATTTAATCTAAAAATTACTGAACTGAGCATTCTATTGGTATGTAGATAGGGAGAAGACAGATCAGCAGGTCCAAAACGTGGTAACGTGCCTCTCAATAATAATCTTCAAAGTGGTGACTTATTACAATAATCAGAGGACTAATGAGTTGATATGGAATAGTCAGTAGATAATGTAAGCCAAATTCATTACTCATTATAAAGCAGTAGTAGGTATTGGTCATCAATTATGCACAAAACAGAAAGTAAATGGATTTCCTTTGAACCTCTTCAGCAGGTACAAACTTCTTGGGAAGTCACTGCTTATAACAAATAATAACCAGAGATAGATCCTAGATTCAAAACTATTAAATATGAGACTAAATATCAGTGTAAGGAGTGGAAATTTTACTATTCCCCACATCCAAAAAAGTTCAAAATACAAGCACTGGCAGGTAAGGTTATGATTACTACAACTGTATATGAGATAAAATTCCAAAACTTCGCAGCGTTACGCAGTTCTATATCTGGACTTAATTAAATAAGTGAGAGCATACATGTGTTCGATATTTTCCTAAGTTGTATTAGTATTTAAGAATAAACAAGAAGTTACCTTTTATTCCGTTGGAAGAAATTCTTCTTGATAACTCTCCTTTTTGTGAATTATAAACAACAATTTGTTTTATTATTTTATAATTCACAAAAAGGAGAGGTGATCAAGAAGAATTCCTTCCAATGGAATAAAAGGTAACTCCTTGTTTATTCTTAAATATCTGGATTTAGGAAAACCCATGCTACCAGACTAGATCAATCCAGATATAGTTTGCAGAACATTCAGAACACTTCATCCTCTTCCTTCTACCTGTGTCCACTAACTTTTTCAACCTCAACCCCATTGAGGTTGAGGTTCAATGCAGAATAATATATGAACACCTACATTCATAAGATGATCCTTATAGATTTCCTGCCTAAACAGTTGGCAATCAATGCAGAATAATATATAAACACTTTAAATTAGTTTAGAAATAGAGGAATTACCTCAATGAAGTCTTGTAGAACACTTTAGTGCTGATACCCTCCGTTGTTGAATAACTTTTGTTGAATACAAATAGATTACATGTATTCCACACCCTCGCAGACAAAATCAATGATCCAATGAACCATAGAATCGGAGGCGTGCAGATCCCAAGCCAAACCCCTTTGAGTGAGAGAATACAATACATCCGTATTTCAAAAACAATTTAAATGCTTTGAAATCAAATAAATAATGAATCCATACTTTTAATACAGTCAGTTCTTGTATAGCACAATAATTGTATTCCTAGAAACCCTCGTGCAATATAAACAACAGGCCCTATGGGAAAAATAGGGTTAGGTGCCGACCACCCAAGATTGAACACACATTTGTAACCAAAACATTACCAAACACAATAAATTATCGTAATAAAATACTTACATATTTTATTACGATTATTACGCAATAAAATATTGCTAATGCTTTTGCGTCTATCGTAAGCAAACTTGTTTTTTGTTTGATTTTCTATCCAAACAGATGACAGCCGTTCCATCTCTTCCAATTCTTTGTGTCTTAATCTAATGGATTTTAATTACACATTGAGTTGTTCCTGCTATGAAAGTTGTTTTTATTTTCTCTGCATTCTTTGTAATTCTCGGTGTTGCCTCATTTAGGCCTGTAGCACATGCAATATCAAATGGTCTTTCATTTTGCTCAAAACGTTTCACAATTTCATATTTTTTCTCTCTATAGACAGAGGTGGACTGGCCATAAGTCTTACCGGGGAAACCCCGGTGGGCCGAAGGCCAGCGTGATTTTGGCCATAAACACTAGTATGAGGCCACTACCAATTTTCCCGGGTAAGAATTTTTGACCCAGTCTGCCTCTGTTTATCGATATTGCTTTTCTTTTTCTTTCTGAATCTGTAGTGTCTTCACCAGGACGCTTCCTTTTCATGCCTTTTAAGTATTTTACTCATTTTTAGGGAATAAAGCACAGCTACAAAATGAGGAGGCATGCTTGATACACATAAAAAAAGCTGTGTGCGTGTAGCAACTGAATAAACAACACCGTAAAGGCAGAGGCACACTATGAACACCTCACTAGCCCACATTTTACTAAAGCACATTTCTGGGGGTTACTAACATAAAACAATAAAAGCAATTTCCAGTTGCATTCCTGCTAGTGGAATCTGTTATAATCTGGTAGTAAACTCAATCTAATTGCATTTGCGATAATACCAATAGCTGAAATTGTGTGGGTTTTTATGTTATTATGGTGAAACGTGTTTCCCCTTCACTGATATAAAAAACGTAAATACATTTTCAGAATCTTCTCTTCATTCCTGTTGCGTTCAGTTGGGATGATTCCGCATTCCACTACCATTTCTTGTAAACACAAAGGCGAATCGTGCATAAGCAAATTCGGTTCGTGTTATATACGATATCGTTCCCCTATTTATAAATAGTGTATGATCGAATTCGTGTAGTGTAAACTCGTGTTATACAAGGACTGACTGTACTTTAAAAACTAATATTAAAACATGAAAAACACTAAGACTCCTCTGAAACATTAAGAACTAAAGAATTTTGTTATTCCCCGAAGTGGACGGGACTTTTCGACCAGGGTCATGATCACGAGAAAGTGAAACTGCGGGTATTGCAGCAGAATTTTATAGCATGGAGATTAGTTGCGATCCTGGCATATGCATGTGAAGGACCATGAATCTGAGATGGGGTAGGGGCAATGCACATTGACTGAATTTTGATGTAATTTAATTTCAAGTGTCTCAGAAATTAATAGTTTGGTGTAATCATGTTGGATGCTTAGAATTTTTGCTTTGCTGAATAGAAAAGTGTGGCCTTCATTGATTGCATGGAATGCGAGTTCCGAAGCTGAGGAACGGGATGAAAGGACACATTGAATTTTTTCTCATTTTCATATTGAGTGTACAAATGAGTGGATCCCTGGTATGAGGAGTTGCAAGGATTATGACTCATACCAGGGATACACTGATTGTTGAGGTAATCCCTCCCTTTCTAAACTAATTTATGTATAATGTAGAACATATTGAGTCTTTGCAGCTCTGTTAACTATTAATTAAATGAACACTTTAAAAAGCTTAACACATAAAACACCTATATATATTGAGTATAACTGAATATGGACACAAAACACTACTACTACAATGTGACCAGTCTGACTACACGTAAGTTATCAATGTCAGAAGCCACTACAAATGTGGGATCGGAATTCTTCCTCATTCTGCATATAGAGTCTAGACCTGTGACTTATTTGCTCAAACCTCTCTAGGACATCTACAAGGGCAAATTTTAATATGATTATAATGTGAAGATAATGGTTCATTATTGGTCGTATAAAGAAGATGATTTTTTTTGAAGACAACTTCCACAAACAAAACAAAAAAAATTCTTGTGATGAATATAATAACTGGAAAAACAAACATACAAATATTTTTACATATTTTTTCTGAATACTACTGTTGTTGAACCTTCAAAACCTTCCTTATTAAAAACAGAAACTTTCTCACAAAAGTTCTAATACACTGATTACATTATTCAAATCAATGAAATTTTTAGAAATTATTTCCAGTAGAATTTGAGAATGAATGAAACTTTATAATTCTCTTACAGTAAATTGGGTTATTACCATTGTATAACATATACACTATCAAAAAAAAAAAGAGTACTACATTATAATTTAATAATGAATAAAGATTGAAACAAAATTCTTTTTAAAAGCGGGAAGAAAGTTACAATTAATTCATAGTTCAAGTCTAGAATATTCTGCAACCATATTTGTTGAAAGATAACCATTTTTAATAAATAAAATATAATAAAAATATAAACTATTTCTGCATTTAACATAATATAAAATTATGAAAAAACAGAATGCATACAATTTTTGATATATTCTGATGACAATTCTTGCTCTTTAACAGGCATATTAAGTATCCTGCTTAAAGTTATTTGTGGAAATTTAATATTACGCTAAATTTCTTAAAATATTACACTTTTTTTCTTAATTAAATATTGTCATTTTAAGAATCCTGCAATTTCTGGAGTTGTACCCACAGTTTTAAAATTTACATGAATCAATTATTTTATTTTGTAATACAGAGTAAATACAAATTATCTTTATGATTTCACTATAAACCTCAAGTAAATTTAGGACAAAATCTCAGACATACAAGAGCTATAAAACATTATTTTACAAGTAGTTGACAGATTCAGTTTTGTATGTAGCTATAACAAAACTGAATTTGCTATGAAATGCATCAATATCATATTGTGAAGCAAGTCACCATGAGTTGCCTTAGTATTGCACTGGCAGTTTAAATAAGAATCACTGCTCCAAGGGAGAAAGAAGTATATTGCTATTTATTTGAAATGTGCCATGCTGTTTTGGTGCTTGTTGGTGAATAAGTAAACACATTCAATGAACAACCTGGCAACCAAGTGACAAAATACATATCATCACTGGGTTATAATCTGCATTTGATTGCAGATTATTTTAAGTGCTGTTGCACTGAAAATAAAAAGTATAGTTGCCTTGATACTAAGACAAGCATGGTGACTTAAACCAAGCAATTTAGCAACTCTTTCGTTCAGTTTTCTTTTTGCTTTGCATACTTTCCTTCCATCAAACTAATATGTTTTCCGAGGGGTTAGTTTGGCACTTTCTTTCTATCCTTTCTCTCTTTTTTCTCTTGCTTTTGGTGATTTGATTATTGTCTTTCACTCCATATCCCCCCCCCCTCAAATTCTCGAATTGGTTTCTCTCCCTATACCATACACCATATTGTTTAAATACCTTTATTTCGATTAACATACTCCTGTATTAATGCCAGAGCCTCCCATTGGAGGATGGGCTTCACAACCCAAGTAATGTAACTTTTCAGAAGTATACTACTAACTGTCATATTTGGCATTATTGTCTCTATTCTATTATATTCTTTGCCTCCTTGCTATTGACTGGTGGTCACATTTTTTCCTCTACATATATTACATGTGTATCTGGTCTTTCACTACTGTCTGCTTTGCTAGAGTGAACCTCTTAAAAAATTTTAAAATTTCACCATAGTAATATTTTGGCATACACTTCACTATATCAAATGTAATTCATAATTAGTAACTTAGTTTGCAACATACATTCTAGTATAATATCTATTAATATATTAATATGTGGTCTATAGCATTGGGACCATTTTTGCCAATGCATACTATAAATTTGTAAGAATTTTTTTGTATTCCGACTTTTCCATTTTGATCTGCTTGCACTCACAGATGTACAAAATACTATGTCCTCTACTGTCAGCCCTGTTATTTCATCTGATTCATGGGTGATGATGAGGTCTAGGATATTCTTTTCTCTAGTACTTTCCCTGACATGTTGATACAAATTACAGTCATCTAGTTGATTTTAAAATTTTGTTCCCCATGTTGAGTTTCCTTCCCATTTTCTCCAATCAATTAGTGGCAAATTGAAATCACCCATAATAGGACATTGACGCTTACTTGGCCATTCAATTTGCATGTAGAGGCTTTTGTCATAATCTTCACAATCACCTGGTCTGTAGATTACTCCTACTCACATTATACCTTTGTTTCCAACTATCTCACACCATACAGATTCTTTACTAGCACATGAAGCGTCTGAATCCAGGAAAGCTATCGTCACACACATGCTGCTTCTGATAAGAAGCAGTACCCTACCACCCCTTCTATCTACCCTATCCTTCCTAAATACATTATACAAGCTGTACTGAAACTCATCATCCCCTATTTCTGGGTGGCAACACGTTTCTGTAAGCCCTATTATGTCCACATTACTTGTTTTAATATACACTGTTGTGAAGTGGCATGCAGAAAAATAAAATATGTAGCATTTATTTAACTTAATCCAAAAATAAATTTTAATGGTATACAAAACCTGAATTTTTTTGGTAGTTGTATGTTTTAATTTTCTTTTATAACATTGCTGGTTTTATTTTTTTAAACGATAAGTCCTATTGTCAATTAATGAAATTAAGTTATTTACCAGCATGTACTCAGTTTGTTTTTAAAAATAATCTACAAAACTAAACTTATAATCTGCTGCAACGCAAATTATGATCTGGTGCCACAGCTAGTTTCATTTTCCTAAACAATTAGCCTTTTTATATTTTTCTTATTTTATTTTTAAGCAGATTGTTGCACTCAATAAATACTGTTCACTAGTTTCAACAAATTACTTGTACAGACACATTAAAATATAACTGCCAAAAGCAGTTACAGTATTTTAAAAGTGAACACTATTTCTCCCTGAATAAAGATTCCTCTCATATCGTTATACTTAGATGAGAATCTTGTAAGTATTTAGAGTTAAGTACAAAATATAAAACTTAATGTATAAAACTTACACATTACATAAGGAATTAAGTATAAAGCTTAATAGTGTTTACTTGTATCCCATGAGCCAACGGATTATAATCAGAGGCGAAACTAACAACTGCCAACCACTTTTCAACCAGTCTGGCTGTTATCATTGATAAGTTGTATGAAAATGTCAATAAAAAGATATAAAAATATTTGACAACTAATCTGGAATCTGATGGGAAACAGCACAGCTGCTTACACAGAGCTGTTATGAGATCACGTGACCAGGTGGACTGCCAACAGTGTTAGTCAGCAGCAGCTGTAAATGTTCTTGTTATCTCGACTCAATTTTAATCAACAAACCGACTACATGCCTTTTTCCACTTACACTGCGTACACCACAAATCTCTATTTTCCATACCATAGACTTTCCGACATTTTCGACTTTCTGATCTTCCTCTCCTATGCAGTGGCGAGTTTTTTGGAGATGAAGACAATGACTTGGGACTTAATTTCATGAATTTCTGAGGCGAAACCTAGCAAAAAAGGTAAAAAGAAGAAATGTGGTTAAAAAAACAAAAAAAAAAAAAAACCAGGAAATGTGGTTTGAAATGTGTAATTAATAAATACAGTTCAAAATTAATTTAATACTCTTATGTTCTTATTGATTAGTACTTAATTTTTCTAAACAAGTAATCAAAAAGTGCTAATTATGTAGCACTTTGGTCTCTTCTAGAGATGTATATGTATACACATTTTTCATCTGTGGGCCCTGAGAAATATATAGGTATGTATATATTTTCAAGGTCTTTTCAAGTTTGTTTCAAATAACATTTCGAATTAGTTAAAATCTTCCAGCATGTGCTGCCATCTCTTATCTGTGATTCTAGGTAACTCTAGATATTAGCATTAGTTCATGCAAGAAAGCAAACTTATACAGTGATTCAGCCAAAAACAAAAAAAAAAAAAAAATTCCCATTTCACCCATCCAGTTACTCCAAATTAGGATTTCACATTAAGTTAAGATCTTCCAGAATGTGCTGGCAGCTATTATCTGTGCTTCTAGGTAACCGTAGATATTAGCATTAGTTGAGACATAGGATGCAAGAAAGCAAGCTTATTTTATTTATTTATTTTTTTTTTTTTATAAAAATCCCAAACACGAGAGGTATTAGAACCTATAGTACTTAGTACCATTAGCATTAGTAGAAGCATTTGATGCAAGAAAGCAAGCTTATGCAGCATCAGCCAAAAAAAAAAAAAAATAAATAAATAAATAAATAAAAAATACCACTTCCACTTCACCCCTCTGTTCGTGCGAAATACCTGTCCAGCTGAGCCTTAAACTTATTCAGGCCATCAACTTCCACGACAAGGGATAGAAGTCTGTTCCACCAACCAACCAACCACCCGCTGGCTAAAGGCAAATTTCCTCACGTCTATCCTACATCTGTCTTTCCTCAATTTAAATTTATGCCCTCTCAGGTGATTATTCTGAGCAAGAGGAAGAATCCCATCAGCATTGAGCATGCTCAAACCATTCAAGGCTTTATACACCTCTATCAGATCACCTCGCTGGTGCCTAGTCTCCAGACACTATAATTTGCAAAACTTAAGCCGTTCTTCGTAACAGCAACCCTTTGTTCCATTCACTAATCTTGTTGCCCTTCTCTGTACTCGTTCCAGCAGCTCTACATCCTTCTTGAAATGAGGCCTCCAGACCTGTATATAGTATTCTAGGTGTGGCCTGACCATTGCCTTATACAACGGAATAATCACCTCCTTATCCCTGCTAGAAAAATTCCTATATATCATCGACAATACACCATGAGCTACTCTTGCAGCCCATCTGCACTGCTCAGAAAATTTCATATCTGCCTGCACAACCACCCCCAGGTCCCTTTCATTCTCTACCACTGTCAGTGTAGTACCACAGAGTTGATACGTTGCTCTGGGGTTGCTGTTTCCCATATGTAGTACTTTACATTTGTCAATGTTAAACTTCATTTTCCACCTCTCAGCCCATCTGCTCAACCTTTCCAGATCCTGTTGCAGTAGCATAGTGTCAGTAGTGTCCTTGACAACCCTGCCAACCTTCGTATCGTCTGCAAACTTGGACATTAAGCTTGATATACCATCATCAATATCATTTATAAATACAGAAAACAATAATGGATCCAATACTGAACCCTGAGGGACTCCACTAATAACATTAGTCCACGATGAGCAGTGTCCATTGATTACCACTCTCTGTCTTCTCCCCCTCAACCACCCCTTTATCCATAGCAGCAATTTGCCTCCAATGCCACACTGCTCCAATTTGTGCAGCAGTCTTCCATGTGCAACAGTATCAAAAGCCTTTCTAAGATCCAAGTATATAATATCAAAGTTATTCCCTGCATCCAGTTCTTTTGTGATTGCATCATAGTATCCAATCAAATTGGTCAGGAAAGACTTCCCCTAAACAAAACCATGCTGTGTCTGAGCTATAACTGAAGTCTTGTTTAGATGATCCTGCAGTGTTTCTTTAACCAGTGACTCCATTAATTTTCCGGGAACAGAAGTTAAACTAACAGGTCTATAATTACTTGTGTCGCCCTTTGATCCTCCTTTGTGAATTGGGGTCACATTTGCACATCTCCAGTCCATGGATACTTCCCCTGAGTCCAAGGAAGCTCTCATAATTATGGCTGAGGGTTTGCTTACTTCCTTTGCTGCCTCCTTTAATATAACTGGATAGATCCCATCCACCCCAGGTGCCTTTCTTGTATTTATCTTCAACAATTTCTCCTCCACTTTACTCTCAGTTATTACAAGATTCTCTAGCTTACTGCCAGAGTTGAATACACCTCTGGCATTCCCCTCGCTGAATAACTCCTCACTTGTGAATGTCGATGCAAAATATTCATTTAGTTTGTTAACTACCTTGAGCAGGATCATCAACAGTTGACCCATCGATATCAAGTGGACTAATCTGATTCATTCCCTTCCTTCTAGAGTTTACATACGTAAAGAACTCTTTGCTGTTTTTCTTTGCATCCCTTGCCAAAGATTTCTCATAATCTGCCTTCGCCTGCCTAACCTCCTTTGTAACTTGGTTACAGATCAACTTGTATCTATAATAGGCTTCTGTGTCACGTGTTAATTTGTATGTATCCCATGCATTTTTCTTCTCTGCCATATGTAGTCTCTAGAGCAAAATTTCCGGTATCCCCCTCCCCCCCATACTTCTCCTTCAACCCATTTAACCCAAGCATGGTACCAAGCACTATAGGTTCTAATACCTCTTGTGTTTGGGGTTCACAGAAAAAAAAAAAAAAATGTCTCATTAGTTCATCTGACATCCACTTAGGCCTAAAATGTAAAGCCTAGTAGCTTTCAAGATAAGTTCTTTTAATGCTTCCCATTTTGAATTTGCTGTTGGTAACATCATCAGTTGTTCCTACTGTATAGAATTTAAATACTGTCTCAGTCCATCGTAGTCGCCTTTACGAAAGCAATAACCCTTCCCTTTACCCCCCTAATGATAGTTACCTCTTTGAGTAAATCCCACTTCAGCACACTGTGATCACTGCCACCTAGTGGTTCATTTACCTGCAGATTCTTAATGCATGAAGAATCACTACTGATAATCAAATCAAGAGTATTACTCCCTCTAGTTGCCTTCCGAACATGCTGATGTAGAAAACAATCATCCACTAAATCCACAAAAGCCTTGCTAGTGTGTGAGTGACCAGCCCCCAAATTCCAGTCAATATCTGGGAAATTAAAATCCCCCATTATAAGACTCTCTGATTTACTGGCCCACTCTATTTCCCTGTACATTTTCTTATTAGACTGATCAGAGTCATTAGGCCTATAGCACACTCCTACTCTCAATTTTGATCTCCCAATGCTTATGTCACACCAAACTGACTCGACACTGCACTGCCCAGCAATGTCGACTGACTTAAAATCCCTGGATTTTATGTATTTCTTAACTAATAGCAGAACCCCTCCTCCCTTCCTATCCTGTCTATCCTTTTTGTAGACATTGTACTCCCCAAATTCCAGTTCTGCATTCCATATATCTGTGTGACACCACATCTCTGAAATCCCCACAATATCTGCCTTTGATGTTTTGAGCAATACCTCAAATTCATCAAATTTATTTACTAAACTCCTAGCATTGGTGTACACGCAAGTATATGTGCTCCTGTTCTTTTTCTTAGCTACCCTAACACAACCCATGTGTTTACTTGTACTCCAGTGATCCCAGCATCTCTGAAATATCCTGCATCTTATTTTCCAGGCTGCGGCTCATTCCAATAGAAGCAGTGCAAGAATCACTTTCACCTCTGCCAGTGGCTACTGTTAATCTATTAGTCCTTGTATCCCCCCAAATCTAGCAGTTTTCCGACCCACCTAACACTGCCTCGATAGCATCAGCAAACATTCTTGCACCCTTTCTATTTAAGTGTATCCCATCCCTGTAGAAGCAGTCTCTCCTGTTAACAAGTGCTTGGGTTGGAAGTTGAGTAGATGAAAGAAGATATTTGTTGATGTTAGACTTGCACTTCTGTAGACTGTAATTTTCAGGAAATACGTACGAAAGAAGGTTATTCCAGAAAACAGTAACTGAATGAATAAATGAGGAAGATGAAAAGTTGGTTCTGTGAGTTTGAAGTTGGACAGTAAATGGATGTTGGCTGGTGGTGGCACGTGTTTGGACCGTTTTGAAAGAGAGAGCGGGAATTATAGAAGCCAATTCAGAGGAACAGTGCCCATGGAAGTATCTGTAGAAAAGGCATGCAGCAGAAACAGAACGTCTATGAGACAGCGAGTGGAGAGACTCTGTTATAGAGGAATCATTAATTAACCTAACTTCCCTCTTCTGAATGGAATTTAGAAGCATTAGAGAGGTTTTGGGGACACTACCCTAGATGTGGGAACAGTATTCCATGGTAGGGCAGATTTGTGATTTGTACAGAGTGAACAGCTGTTTGGAAGAAAAGTAATGCTGACAGCGAAAGAGAAAACCAAGTTTTTTAGATACAGAGGAAGCAATATTTGTAATGTGCTTGTGCCAAGAGAGATTAGAAGTCAGGGTAATCCCCAAAAGAGATATATCATTTTGCCTAGAAATTCGAGTGTCACCAAAGATAAGTATAGGAGCAGAAGAATCCTTTTTGTGAGATATAAGACAAGACTGAGATATAAGACAACTAAGTTGTCTTTGCCCCACTGGAGAATTACCTGGAGATCGGCATTAAAGGAATTGGTAGTGGTTATTCGAGAAGTTGAAGTTGATTGAGCAGGGCAAGTTTTCTCAAAATGGAAAGTGGAATGCAACATGCTATCATCGGCAAAACTATGGATAGGATTTCCAGTCAATGGAAGAAGGTCATTAATATACAAGAGGAAAAGAGTGGGGGAAAGAACTGAACCTTGGGGGACACTAGCATTAACGGAAAAGTTGGAAGACAGAGAGCCATCTACCATCACCCTCAGTGAGCGATCAGAGAGAAAACCGGATAACCAATTACAAAAAAACACAGTTGGCAAACCATAAGATGGAACTTGTTTAGAAGACCTTTATACCAAACACAATCGAAAGCCTCTGAGATGTTGAGAGCAACTGCTTGTGTTTCCCCGAACTTTTCCATTGAATTTGTCCATAAATGGGTAACATAAGCCAAAATATCACCAGTGGATCGACACTGATGGAATCCATACTGGCGATCATTGATCAGACAGAAGGTTTCTAGGTAGATTAAAAGTTGCCAGTTAATTGATTTCTCCATTACTTTAGAAAGAGTAGAAGTAAATTTAATGGGAAGATAATGTGATGGGAGGAATTTGTCACCCATTTTAGGAACTGGATGGATATGAGCAAATTTCCAAGCAGAAGGAAAAACACCATTGGAATAAGAAAGTGAAAAAAGGCGGCAAAGAACAGGAGTAAGTTCAGGAGCACAGGTTTTGAGAACAAGTGGAGAAATACCATCAGGACCTGGAGCTTTCTTAGCATCAAGATTCGTCAAAATCCTTCTAACATCCTTTTGACGGACGACCACAAGAGGCACTGAATGGAGCATGTTGGGAATGGTGGGAGGTGTTTTACCAAAATCATTGATACAGGAGTTGGAAGAAAAATTCGAAGCTAGCAGGTCAGCTTTATCTTTGGCTGAAGTGACAACAGAACCATCTGGTTTTCACAGAGGTGGGAGCAGAGATGGGCAAAAGTTGCGGCCAATAGCTTTGGCAAGAGACCAGAATTCTCGGCTACCATTAGGGCAAGAAGCAAGTTTTCTACTCTTAGATTGTTCAAAATCCAGTTTTAACTGATTAAATAACTGCTTTACAATTGCAAGCTTTGGTGTACGCAGAAAATGAATCGAAAGATTTGAAAATAAGCCAATTATGATATGCAACGTTCTTCTCTTGAACAACCTTAGCACATTTACTGGAAAACCAAGGTTTAGATAAAAGACGAGATTTTAAAGTGGAGTGTGGAATAAAGGATTCCATTCCTACAAGAATAATTTCACTGACACGATCTGAGCAAATGTTGACATCAGAAGTTTTGAAACAGTAATTTGATCAAGGAAAAGAAATCTCGCAGGTCATCCCATTTTGCATTCTTGTAATTCCAAACAATATGAGGTTGGGAATAGCCATGAGATAAGGGCTCCATTGGAGAAGAGACAATCACCAAGTTGGGATCTGATGTGCCTAAAGGACCACTCACTTTGACCGCGTACTTAGAAGGGTTGTTTGTGAGAAAAAGATCAAGCGTGTTGGCTGCATGGTTAGGATTGTCCGGTATTCTTGTAGGTAAATGAATGATCTGTGTAAGGTCATTAGTAATTGCAAAATCCTCAGCATCTCAACCAGCTGGGTCGGTGTGACTAGAAAACGGAAGCCAGCTGGAGTTGTGAACATTAAAATCACCAAGGAAAAGTACCTCACTGTTAGGAAAATTGGACTGGAGAAAGCCAAGTTGCAAAGAGAGGAAGTGAAAGAGCTCCAAGTAATTAGTGGAGTTGGGAGAACGGTAGAGACAACAGATGAATTTTACATAATGAAGTAGAGAAATTTTAAGCCAGAGAAGATCGAAACGAGGAGATTCCAAAATACCAAGTCTCTAACAGGGAATATCAGAACGGACATATGCAAAAGTACTACCTTTAAGGTGAAAGGAATCATACAGCGAATAATTTGGGCAGTTGAGATGAGCAGTAGTTGAGTCAACTGATAACTGAGATTCTGTCAGAAAAAGTACATAGGGTTTGGCAGACTGCAAATGGAAATGGACATCATTGAGATTAGAATTGAGACCACGTATATTTGTGAAATGAATTAGGAAGTGTTTGGGAAGTTTAGATCTTTTCGCAGATAAGATGTGACTAGAAAACGGAAGCCAGCTGGAGTTGTGAACATTAAAATCACCAAGGAAAAGTACCTCACTGTTAGGAAAATTGGACTGGAGAAAGCCAAGTTGAGTTGCAGAGAGAGGAAGTCAGTCAAACTAATTGTCAAACTAATAGAGGAATTGTCAAACTAATAGAGGAGGTTGCTCTATTAGTTTGACAATTCATGGTGTATTCAATAGTAAGAAAAGAGTGGGGGTGGGACATGCTGTATGAAGTAAAGAAATTTTTGGATATGGCGTACACATGGTAAGGATATACCCAGATCCTTGACATAACGTGGCCTCAACAATGCCCCCTGCATACACACTACTCTGACTCCCTCCAGTCACTATCTGGCAGAGTAGAGGTAGCAAGATTATACATTTGCTGATCCGGAAGCCTCCTATAGAGTTACCGATAGGTTCGGTCCGGTGTACTAACTAGTGGCCGGCCTGCGAACACCGTTTTAGAGCTGTACCCTCGAGATGTTCGTGTCAAGATGTGACTTGTAAACACTATCAGGATATTGATAGCAGTTTTGTGTACAGAGGAAAAGTTCGCTACGCATGTTGTAAATATGATATTGAATTGTAAAACGCTGACAAGGTGCTATCTATGTTTGTACATAGATAGTGCCTTGTCATTTGCCTTCTGAATTTAATGCAGAAATCTGGTAGTGTAGGATCAGATAATCATAGTGTTATTAAGAGGCAAAGTGGTTGAGTCCTGTATAATAACTGGACAAGTGTGTCTGGTTGCTGTGGCCTAATAGTAATACTTTTAATGGTGTTAATTAATGTAATGGAGTGTTATTTATAGTTTTGGATTTTCTGAAGTTCCCCAGATGTGGTGATTGTACTCACTTAGCTAATATTAAACATTGTATATAGGTATTTTTTAAATTTTTGTTTTATTTTATTTATTTTTTATTATTTATTATTATTTTTTTATATTTTTATTATTATTTTATTATTTTTATAATTTTTTTATTATTTTATTTATTTATTTGTAAAACAATAGAAGTTTACCTCAATATAGTACATAGAACACTTCCGTACGATACTCTCCAGAAATTAAAATGAAAAAATCGAAAAACTTACATTAGAGTAAAAAATTATTTTAAAAAAATTAATTAAGAAAAATAATTAAAAGAATTAATTCTTTTAATTAATTTTCTTATTTTTAGTTGCATTAAATTGATTTTTAATTATTTTTTAAATTATTTGTTACTCTAATGTAAGTTTTTAGTTTTTTTTTTTTTCATTTTAATTTCTGGAAAGTATTGTACGAAAGTGTTCTACATACTATATTGAGGTAAACTTCTCTTATTATTTTACAAATATTGATATCAAAGTAGAACGTATTGAGCATTACAGCTCTGGTTCATACTATTTATTATTTTTTTATATTATTTTTTATTTTATTATTATTTATTATTATTATTTTTTATTTTATTATTATTTATTATTATTATTTTTTTCTCACTTTATAAACTATTGTAAACTTTTCCCATCTATTTCATGGGAAGTCTAACTCCTCCCCTTATCCAACCTCCCCATCCCTTCCAATCCCCATACTTCTAAATTCTTATCCCCACTTCCTTTTACCTAAGCACCTTGGGGCTCCCAGGCTTGCCTGATAGCCCCAGTAAGAGTCTCAGCTAGAAAGTGGACCCTGGCATGCCTCCTCGTGGCCGAGGTTGGGAGTCAGGGGACCAGGTGTCCCCTGGCTGCAAAGTTGCGAAGTGCCGGCAGCCAAAACCGGCACTTCGCAACTTATCCAGCTTATCCCCCTTCTTCTTATCTCTTTCCTTCTCCCCCACTTCCCATACTTCTCAAGCTATCTTTCTGCTCCTACTGTATAGAATTTTCTGAAATCCTCACCCTACGTGTCACTACCTGGATAGTAGTCCCTGGCATGCCTCCTCGTGGCCAAGGTTGGGAGTCGGGGGGTATCCTGCCCCCTGGCTGCGAAGTCGTCAGATGCCGGCACCCAACATTCAACATAATTCACATACTTACAAATAGAGCTAGAACTAGGCAATCCTATGCCTGGGGAAAAAGTGTTATAAGCATGCCCCCATTATATGCAAGTAGTCAATCTTTCAGTAGTGTAGCTAGGGTCATTGATGCCCAAGGGGCAACATGTCTTCCTGGTTCCCGTGATTGTGATAGATAATTCCTTCAGTTTGTGCCTCGAAAGCTTGCCACCAGGGGGAAATTCCCCCCTCCCTCTGCACCTCCCTTGCTATGCTTCTGCAATCTTTATGAATTTATAAAAATTACTATTGCAATGGCCTATGATTTGCATATATTTATTAATAAAATAATTTAAATAATACAATGAATATAACAAAACAAAAATATCAAATAAAAAGAAACTTACAAATATTCTTTTATATCTACACAGAATTTAATTATATATAAACTACAAAGAAAGTACATATAACTACAAAGAAATTAGAAAACCAGATAGTTTATGTTTATATATCTAGTATAAAATCATAGAAACAAAATATTGCGAAATATAGTACTTTTAATATAATAACATAAACTAAAAATATGCAATGAAGGTGTATTATTTTAATTGAATATTTCTCGCTTTGAAGGATCTTCTTGTGAAATATATACATACATACATACACTTGCCGGCCTTGGCCTTTTTGCTTTTTCAGATGCTACAGTGGCATATAGGGGAACCGTGGAGAAACCTGTTACAGTCAGGACAAGAAAAATTCATAGCGCTATTTCTATATTTCGATAAATTAGACAATACTCACGAACGAATTGGAGAAGTTGTAAAGGGGTTACAGATTTTATATACTGATTTTTCAAATATCTGTTGAAATATTAACAGATATTTGAAAATTTTTATGTCTTCCAGTGCTAACCACTGGAGAACAAACCAAAAAAGCTCAGAGGTGTGACGTCACAAAATGGGCCATGCTTTATAGAAATTTGTAATTGGAGTTTCTCTGTTATTTTCAAAATTTGTAAAACTCTGTTCCTCCCTGATATTTTTTTCTGTAAGTGATTATAAATCCTGAATTTAATTTTTTTCACTCTCACAAAAATTTCTGGAATCACGTTCCTGGAATAAGTAGCAATTTCTGGAATAAGTAGCACGTACAAAGATAATGCAGAATTTTTTTTAATAATTTTTTTATTTTTAATCTTTTGACTGGCTATAGAAAGCAGCGACTAGCATGACTTCTTCGTATGTGGGATAGATGGCTGCATACATCTTACGTTCCACTTACATAGTGGAATGGTAATCCCTTTAATCCTTTGCACTTTCTAATTGCTTAAATTGCCTAAAGGCCAGAGGTGGAAACAAAGCATACAAAGTTAAGTCTCTCGTAGTCCGTTCATCATATGGAAATTTTCTTCATTCTACAGAAACTTTTAAATGTAATTACCAAAAGGAATTAAAAAAATTCACTATAAAGAAGTTCATTAAACACAGGTCTGACTGTAATTAAATCAAAAATGAAGCAATTTTAAAATATATAACTAGTCAGATATGCCCTTAAAATGCTGCACCTGGGGCTGGTGCCTCGCTCGTTCCACCCTAGTTCCGACTCTGCTTACACACCTACATACATACATTTGCCAGCCTTGGCCTTTGGCTTTTTCAGATGCTACAGCAGCATATAGGGGAACCCTGGAGATTGCAATTAAAACAAACATGCTCTTGATCTTGTACACATTACCCCACATATTCAAATTCTGCATCACTTATGTCTGAGTGACACCATGTCTCTGATATTCCGACATTGTCTGCATTTGATGTCTTGACCAGCATTTCAGATTCATCAAATTTATTTACTATACTCCTAGCATTGGTGTACGTGTACGTATACATTCACCTGTTCTTACTCTTAGTTACCCTAACACAGCCCCGGTATTTACTAGTTTCATGATGACTCCCAGCAGTTCCTGAAATCTCCAGCACCTTGCTTTCAAGGCTGCTGCTCATTCCAAAATAAGCAGTGCAGGATTCACTTTCATGTCTGCCTGCAGCTATTGTTGATCTATTAGTCTGTGTATCTCCCCAAAGCCAGCAGGTTTCTTACCCACCAAATACTGCCCCGATAGCATCAGCAAATATTCTTGCACTCTTTCTATTTAAGTGTATCCCATCCCTGTAAGAGACTTCTCTTACAGGGATGGGATACACTTATGTTGACAAGCACAGACCACACTGAGAAAAACTGTATCCTATAAGCCTTGCACAATGTCTTCATTGCTGAATTGATTGATAAAACTTTCATCATATACGCTGTCCTATTGTTTGGGCCGAATTGCAGACACTTTCACATTTAACTCTAAGGGCAGAAACACACTACTATCACTTCATGGGACCTCACATGTAAGCATGTCTAACGTCAAACGTGGGGGAGCTATATTTCTCATTTAGTTTATTGCTCAGAGAGACACTGTTGTCACTGACTGCATTCAAAAGTTAACACATCAGACTTCAAGGCTGAATCATGTTTTCAGGATATTTCTGTTCGAACAGAAATTTCGTTAGGCATGACAAGAGGAAATGCTAAAAGAAAATTAAATTACAAGTGAATAATGCTGTTTTGAGTGCATAAGTAAGAATATCTGAAAACAAATAACAACAACATCAAGGACCTTGCTCCTGTGCCTATTCCGAAGCACTCTCCACTTCGACCAGCTACTCGGCATATTCGACAAATGTCTGGTCACAGAGATGCTCAAAAATGCCCAAAGGAGGAAAATAGAGCAGCAGTATTAAAATTAACAAATTTAGAGAACGAAGAATCGATCATTTCAATTTGTTACACTTATGTTGACAAGCACAGACCACACTGAGAAAAACTGTATCCTATAAGCCTTGCACAATGTCTTCATTGCTGAATTGATTGATAAAACTTTCATCATATACGCTGTCCTATTGTTTGGGCCGAATTGCAGACACTTTCACATTTAACTCTAAGGGCAGAAACACACTACTATCACTTCATGGGACCTCACATGTAAGCATGTCTAACGTCAAACGTGGGGGAGCTATATTTCTCATTTAGTTTATTGCTCAGAGAGACACTGTTGTCACTGACTGCATTCAAAAGTTAACACATCAGACTTCAAGGCTGAATCATGTTTTCAGGATATTTCTGTTCGAACAGAAATTTCGTTAGGCATGACAAGAGGAAATGCTAAAAGAAAATTAAATTACAAGTGAATAATGCTGTTTTGAGTGCATAAGTAAGAATATCTGAAAACAAATAACAACAACATCAAGGACCTTGCTCCTGTGCCTATTCCGAAGCACTCTCCACTTCGACCAGCTACTCGGCATATTCGACAAATGTCTGGTCACAGAGATGCTCAAAAATGCCCAAAGGAGGAAAATAGAGCAGCAGTATTAAAATTAACAAATTTAGAGAACGAAGAATCGATCATTTCAATTTGTACAACTCATAACAATTTCTTACAAGTCCAATTTTTAGGGTTGAGAAGTAGTTTTTGTTGTTATTAAATTTCATTAAAAATTTTTGTTTTGTATTTTGAAAGAATAAATCCTTATTTAAAATTAAACTTGCAGTATTTCAACTTTCCTTAGCTCTGATTGAATTTCAAAATTGCGTGTTTTGCCCTTTTATGTCATCCTTAATTAGTTTATACAGGAAATTAAATTCTTCTTTATTCATCCGTAAGTACATCTTAAAACGATTTTCATCTTCTTCTTCTAAGTCCTGCAGTAAATGATGGAATTTGCTTTTTTTGTTCTCTTCCAGTTTATGTCATGTATCCATTGCATGCTGTTTTGTTTTCTCGGCTATAAGAAAAGCACATGCATTTTCTAAATCTTTGAAATCTGAAGAAGAGAATGAACTGTGGCAATTAATTTCGCTTCAGCATTCCTCAAAAGAGGAAAACACATACAATGTTATATTATCATTTCCAGACATACCCCATTTCGGGATACAATATCCCTTTTTTGGAATTATATTTCCAAGATACCCCCTTTTTAAAATTTGAAATGGGGTATTTGAAAAAAGCAGAAATCATAAAACACCCTGTTGAGATGATTATTTAGGTAGAAAGAATTAACTGATGATAAAGTTGTTGTTGAAGTGCATCCTTAAAGACTCAAAAAAATGACATTCTATCCTATTTACAAATAGGGTTATAGAATATTTATATTATGCTCACTTTGTAACCTTTTACATTCTCCTTGACTTCTTTTTTATTGCACTGTAATGTTTCAAGGCTCAGGCAACAAACTTTTTTTTTTTATTTACAATTCCAAATATCAATATCAATTTGTTGTATGAAGAATATGTTCTAGTGAAATCATTCCATAAAAATATTGAGACAAAAGACCTCAAAAATACCACAATTTTGATAAAAATTTTAAATGCATACAAAGTACGTAATACATAAAAAAATATTAATTTTGTTTTTGCTTTGCCTCACTCAAATGTAATAAGTGATTGAGTATTTAGCTTAATGTTTAACGCATGGAAAAAGGATAGAAATAAATCAGACCTAAAGAATGTTGAAGAATTGTTGGTGGAAACCAATCACAAAATTCTTTGTCATGCAAAGAATTTTCGCATATGTACTAAAAAATGAGAAACTGTTAAAGAAAATTTGGTTAAATGAAAAGTATTGCTAGGTAAATATTTTATTTTTGATAAAATAAATCAAGTTTATTGAATATGTATTGTAAACAATTATGTAAAACATTTGATGTTAATATTTATAAAAGTTTCCTTTTGTGTTTATAACTCTTGCAATAAAATTTTCCAAATTAAACGAATTAAAGCCCAGGCTATAATTCGGTTAATTTTTATTAAAATGTGACTAAAATGTGAACTCGTAAAAATCAAAAAAATATAGAAATAAAATTTTTGTTATTAAAATTGTTCATTTTTTTAAGATATAAGGCAAGTACCCCAAAACGAGGAATGAATACCCCCAAACATAAGCATGAGTACCCCAAGGTCAAATTTTTAATCTGGTCACCCTACGTTGCTTCTTCTTCTATGACCGCTTCACAGTTTACAGTAAACAGTGACATGACGAGAGACCTGTGGCATGATAATAGTATGTTTCCACCTTAACTTGCAACTTTTTTTTTTTTTTTTTCAACACTGCTCTGTACTTGTTAAGTAAATCTGTATATCTCCTATTCTTAATGTCATTAGTCTCAAGGTGTACAACAGTATTACTTTTTGTGCCCTTAAAAGATGATATCTGCTCTACAACATCATCAACTTTTGCCCCCCCCCCCGCAGACACATACCCTGATTATATTCCACATCCTTTTTTCAGAATATATTTTCCATTTCCCTGACAATAGAGCCGCCGACAATGACTAGCTCCTGTGGAACCTGTGCATTCTGCCTTGTGGTTAGTACTGGATTTCCTAATGATCAAGTGCAAGCTCTTTGGGTGATGTGGGCAACTGAGAGTTTAATGGGCCTCCCAAGTGAACTCCTTCGAGGGTATCCACCTTATTCCTCAAGCTCTCATAAAGGCCCATAACAATGCTAAGTTGGAACCTAATATCCTCACACCCCTTACTTGGCAATATCATGTCGGTTTCAGATTGATCCACAAACATCAAACAAGCAGTACATTTCTTAAGGCCATGATTTGGAGGACAATTGTACAGGGTTGTTTTTTTTTTTTTTTTTTTTTCTCTCCCAAGCTAAAAGTCACCTTGAAGGGTTATAAACTTGCAACAACTTAGCAAATTATTCAGAACACAGCACATCTTAGCAATTCAAAATAAGCCTATGAGGAATGCTTTTGGTATATACAGGGTTAAGGAGAACACTTCCAAAGATTTATCCAAATAGCCAGTAAGCTTCATAATTTCCCAAATATTACTTCAGTCCTCAAATAATTTTTATCACACATTGTGTTTTTTTATTTAAAAAGTCCTTTACTGTCAGCTTACAGGAACAAAGAGGCAATAATCCCCTTTGTATAAGGCAATGGTTAAGTTGCACCTTGAAGACTGCGTACAAATCTGGAAGCTTCATTTTAGGATGGATGTGAGTCTGTTAGAACAGGTGTAGAGAACAGCAACAAGATTAATATGGGACACAAAAAGGATACTCTTACCAATAAAGATTTCAGTTCTGCAAATTGCTTTGCCTGGAAACTAGGCACCTTCAAGGAGACCTGATTGATGGATTGATGTGTTTAAAGTTTTAAAATGGATTGAGTAAACTAAATGCTACTGGCATTCTTACTCTTTCTTGGACAACACAAATAATGGGACACATATTTCAATTAAAAAAGAATGGTTACAGGATAGATGTTTAAAAATTTGCTTTCAACCACAGAGTAACTGAGTAACTCTGGTTGAAACCGTTAGAACAAACTCTCATCTGAGTTTGTAGAAGAAGTAGTTTGAATAAATTTAAGGATGGATTAGACATAATTAGAGGGCACGGGTAGATGATGCACCATAACGTAAACTTATATCACAATAATAAACTCTTACACCAACTGTTTAAATTGAATTAAGAAAATTTTTAATACTGTAAAGTAAAATATAGTACGAACAATCTATTTACAATAAATTTAGTAAAATAATAAGAGGAGGTGATTCATACTATCTAATTTACAATAAATATAAAAATAAAACTTAAATTGGATTAAAATAAATATATAAAACATTTACCTTACTGTTGAGAAAGGAAGCGGATGCTTCCTTTCTCAACAGTAAGTTAAAACTTACACAATACATCCTTAAATAGCAGGTTCACAGCACATCCACACATGGTTCGACCGGTGCATGGGCGGAACTCCCTTCATACCGGAAATGGCTCGGGAGTGCGGAAAGCAAAACCGTACGTTCACCCGTACTGAGGACCACAGCCTCAAAGAGGGGATGTATACACATACCCCTGTCTCTGTTAATAGTATTATTGTCTGATGAACAGATTCGCAAGCTCTCGAGCCGCTTGCGGTTCCAGAACCCATGCGCCCGGTCAATGATGACCGCATCCTCTGGGGAGATCTGGTGCTGCTTCTCCCAAAAATGTTCAGCCACAGCAGACTTTCCATAATCTGCGGCTTTTATGGCATTCATGTGCTCCCCCAGACGATCCTTAAATCGCCACCTAGTTTCACCCACATAACACTCCCCACAATCCGGGCACTTAATCACGTATACGACCACACTACTAAAATCATTCATTATAGGGTCCTTAACCTGGGACAGCACTGTGTGCAACCTACGCCCTGGCAGCTGCACACAGCGAGTCTGACATTCACGAAGCACTCTTGTTATACGCTTAGTAAGATAAAAGATCATAAAACTGTACACTGTTTTATAAAGTAAAATAACTTTTTAATTTTGTGGTGATTTATAATTGTTGTTTACTTAGTACCTCTATATAAAGAATAAAATTATTATATATATATATATATATATATATATATATACAGAGAGAGAATCGGATGTAACAGGCAGAAAATCTTTTGAGTAGATTGAGTAGGGGTGCTGCAAAATAAAATAAATTACTTAGGGGTGCCATTATTAAAAAAAGGTTGAAAAGCACTTCTGTAGAAGTTAAAAGTCTTTCATTTGAGCCCTCAAGGAGAGGGCAAGTGTGAACCTGACCCATACCACTATGCAACTGCACATTTACAGCTCCTTCCCTCCCTTGTAGTTTTTATGAACTCTTAAAGTACTAACAATGGCATTAACAAAGACCCTTATACTTCCTCTACTCAAAACCTTTGAAAATAAATTTCTTCCAACAATTATGGCAGGTCATGCTGCTAAAAATCTCCCAACAAAACCTTGAAGAATTCCTCAAGCCTACAGTTAATTGATAAGGCTTGCATCATAAAATCCCTTTTGTCATGTAACAGACCCAGTTACATTGTGTTCCTCACAACATTTTTTCATTATGGTCCTATACTTTTAAAAATCCTCAGTTCACTGTATTTAATATCATCAGTACCCAGGTATATAACCAAAACCCTATTACTTCCCTTAAGAATTGACAACTGGTTAGTTACATCACCAATCACTGTACTAGGTTTTTTTAATTACAATAAAGATGATCACTTTCAATGCTGGAGATTAAGTTAGTCGCATTCCATTTGAAACACTTCATGTTTCAACTTATGTTTTCAAGTTATGGGCTATTTCTGTTTTCACTACTGTGAATGTCCACATCCTCCTTCTCAGGATGCTGGTATCTGGTATCCAGGAAACTCAGATATCTAGTAAAACTGAGTTTGCAAAATCAAGGTTTATCTGTGTATGTGTGAATATATGCACAAATGCTTATTCTTAAGTTCATAATTTCATCATTAATTTTAAAATGGGCTTAAAATAGTACATAGTAATGATTGTTTTATCACAGAAAGAAATTTACCATGGCACTAGGTGCACTGGCAGCATAAGCATGTGGCTGCCAAGATGGCGACTGAGAAAGCTGAGGAATGTTGATTGGACAGGCAGCATTATTTTTGCTGTTGGTGATTGGAAAACTATGCTGTATAAAAAAAAAGAAGAAATGATAATTAGTGCAAATAAAACAGTTTTACATGTCATTCCTAAATAATACCAAACTTTTATAAAATAAAAACTGGAAAAATGTTTTATTTATTTTTGTAATAAAAACTTCAAGCTGAAACGTATATTTTAAAAAATAAGAGTAGATTTGAACAGTTTAAAACTGTGTCAAATCCAATCTATTTTTTAAGCAATGCCATATAACAAAAAGAAGACTAGTATTAAGGTAAAATATTATGGGATGTTACAAGTATTATTTTGTCTACTACTAAAACAACAGTAGTAAATGTAGAGTTGTGTTTTTAGGAGCATTAGCAACTAAGGCCATATTGCTCCAGGATATGCGGTGGTCATTCCTTAACCTTTCCGCATCCTCCGTATTTGGTGGTGACGGGCTCGAACCCCGGTCTAATCAAGAAGCGTGTGCTACGCACTGCTGCCCCTTCCCACCTGGCTACGGAGGCGCCGACAGTAGTAAATATCACTACTATTATATAGTGGCATAACAAACACAAACCACAGGCATCAAGAGAGGTTTTGACTATCACCAGTAACTAGAATACAGTGGAACTGACACATATGGCAACACCATGTTTGTTATTTAATTTTCCTATAGAGTTACACACAACACTACTGTACTTAGAAGTTCAGACCATCCAGTACAACACTGACTTCAAAACGATATTATGCCAGTGAGGTAGTATATACTGTTAAAAAGCAATATACAGAAAAAAATAAATAAATAAAAGAAAAAAAGAAAGAAAAGACATTACATTTTTGATGTATTTTATTTTTTCTTAAATTGAAATTTTCTATTTTCTATGATTAACAGAAGTGAAAACTGAAAAACTAATTAGCTTTCACTAATTACTAATTAATCAATTGTATACAAAAAATAACTGTTTTCATTTCAATACATATTCCTCAACTTAATATTCACTAAACATTTAATGTGGGCTTCCAGATTTTCACGGTTATGCATGTGTTTAATAGAATAAACAAATAGTAATAATTATTTAATTACATATTTAGTATGTTAATAACAAAAAATTAACTTGACAGTGTCGCCTTTATCCATCCCCAACAGTAAATTGACATAAACAAGTTCTTGCACTTTAATATTTCCATTATTTTTTTTCTGTCATCAGACAGCCAGATTGAGAATCAGCATGATGTTTCAATTTGTTTTTTTTTTTTCTCTGTTTTCATTTCAATATTGTCACAATAGAAAAAAAGTTGCTTTGCATAATTCTTAATCAAAAAAGACAAAAAAAAAAAAAAAAAATTTTAAATCAAAATCATAATTGTTTTCTGATGAAGTGCTAGATACTCTGTCTTTACCTTAACCTGAAACTTAATAATGTTCATTGAGTAACAGATTAATTTTAATCCTGAATCTAAAGTCTTTCTTCTTGAATGTATCTTAGTTTCTGTTTTGGTGTTCAACAAGTCACAAATTTCCTAATCACGTGGCCTCTTTTAGTGGATAGTGGACACTTTAGAAAGCACCTCCAGGTGTTAGTATTAGAATCAGTAGTGGCAAATGATGGAAGCAAACAAGCTTATAATCTGTCAAAAAAAAAAAAAAAAAAAAAAAACACTAATTGTCTAGTTCCTTCATTATTTATTAAAAGCATGCATTTATTTTGCATGAGGATAAATTTATGCTTCCTCATGCATTTTGTCTGAGCTGGAGGAAGGATACAGTATTTAGCTAACTCAATCCATTCAAGCCTTAAACAATTCAATCAGATCTCCTCTCCTTGCATGTGCCTAGTTTCCAGATGCTGCAATTCACAGAACCGAAGCCTTTCCTGATAAGAATACCCTTTTGTTCCCCTTCTCTACACCCATTTTAACATCCTTCCTAAAATCAGGCTTCCAGACCTATATGCAGTACCCAAGATGTGGCCTAACCATTGTCTTATACAACAGGATAATCACTCCTTATCTCTCCTGGCAGCCTGTCTGCACTATTCAGAGAAGTTCATGTCTAACTGCATACTACCCCTAGTCTTTTTCATTCTCCTCTAACTGCTCCAACTTGTACAGCATTCTTTTATGTGGAAGAGTATCAAAATCTTTTATTATATCTAAGTAAATAGGTTTCAGAATTGATTTTTGTATCCGGCTCCTTTCTTACTATGTCATAGTATCCAGTAAAGTTGGTCAGACAAGATCACCCTTTAAAAAAGCCATGCTGTGACTACCATATAACTACATTTCTGCCTAGACAGTCCTATATTACTTCTTTACCCAGTGACTCCATTATTTTCCCTGGAACAAAGTCAGGCTTACAGGTCTGTACTTACTCACTTGACTCTTTGATCTCCTTTGCAAAATGCAATGCATTCGTACATCTCCTGTTCATAAGAAACCCCTGAGTCCATAATTATGGCTAAACTTTGCCAACCTGTTTTGCTGCCTCTCTCAAATATATGGATAGATCCCATTCACTCCAATGCCTAATTTACATTTAGCTTCAAGAATTTCTCTTCCACTTTCCTCTCAGTTATCACAAAATTATTGAGCTCTCTGTAATTTGATATATTTCCAGCATCTCTAAAAAAATTCTTCATGTGTGAATGTAGATGAAAAACATCTATTCAGTTTGTCAGCAACCTGAGCAGGATCACCAACTATTATACCATTCATATCTACCAGACCAATGTGATTCATCCCTTTCCTTCTAGTGTTTACACACACACACACACACACACACACACACACACACACACACACACACACACACACACACACACACACACACACTAGCCAAAAAAATATTATCTTTATTCAGTACTGAATTGGGCTGCCTCTGTTTTGAATAACAACAAGTGTGCAGCACCACACAGATTCTATAAGGTGTTTTAGTGTGTTTCGGTCTAATTGTAACCATTCTTCCAGCAAAATATCACATAGCTGCAACAAAGTTGAAGGAAGAGGACTTCATTGCCAAATAGCTCTCTCAGGCATTCTCACACATTCTAAATAGGTTTGAGATCAGGTGAATGTGGGGACCAGGAAAGATGGTAGAAATCAATGTCATGTCCTCCAAACCATTCTTGCATGATGCACTGTTGCATTGTCATCCACAAAGTGGCCATCACCTTTGGGATAAAAGTGTAACTTTGGAGGGTGCACTAGATCTGATACAAAATTCAGGTATTCGTGGATGACATTCAACCATCCATCAGTATCAACTGACCCAGTCTGTGCCAACAAACATTCCACATACCATGCTACCACCTTCAGCCATTTGGGTTGTCTTAACAAGGCAAGCAGGGTTCATCGCTTTGTGAGATGAATTTCACTTGCGAGATGAATGTGACTCGGGACACTAAACTGCAGATCTGCCGAATCGCTTTGTTTCAGTCTCAGTCTGCCTCAAGCTATCATGTGGTCAGGTTGTATACAGAGTGTTTCTGTGATTTCTGAATTGTGACTTTATTTATTAAATAATTTTGTAATCCTTACAATTTATAATGGCATCACGTGATAGAGGAGTTAAAAGAGAGTGTGTGAACTTAAATATGGCACAGAAATTAGAGCTAATTGAGAAAGTAGAACAAGGTGTCTTAGTAGCACGTGTTTGTGAAGTTTACGGTGTAAAAAAAAAAAAAAAACTGTTTCTGATATCCGTAAATCAAAGGCCAAATTGCAACATATTATATTTATAACAGAATATTACATATTCTTTATTATAATTTAATAATGTACAGTACTGTATATTGTATTAAACCTTTTTTTTACATTAAGAACAATAAAAAATGTCCCCTCACAGGTTACATTTTATTTAGCGGACTTTCGGCATTAACGATCTTCGGTATTAACACCCCTTCTCCTCTATTAGTCCATTAAATCGAGGGTTTACTGTATATGATATCAAAATTAATTTTTTCATCCAGTTTCTTTATGACCACATCATAGTATCCAATCAAATTGGTCTAACAAGACTTCCCCCTTGACAAAGCCATGTTGGGTCTGAATTATTACTGCAGTCTTGTTTAGGTGATCCTGCAATGCTTCTTTAACAAGTGACTCCATTATTTTTCCTGAAATAGAAGTTAAACTAACAGGTCTGTAATTACTCATGTCATCCTTTGATCCCCTTTGTGAATTGGGAACACATTTGCACTTCTATAGTCCATGAGGACTTCTCCTGAGTCCAAGGAAGCTTTCATAATTATGCCTAAGGGCTTACTTCCTCCCTTTGTGAATTGGGAACACATTTGCACATCTACAGTCCATGGCAACTTCTCCTGAGTCCAAGGAAGCTTTCATAGTTATTGCTAAAGGCTTACTTCCTTTGCTGCCTCCTTTAATATAACTGGATAGATCCCATCCACCTCAGGTGCCTTTCTTATGTTTAACTTCAACAATATCTCCTCCACTTTGCTCTCAGTTATTAAAAATCATTTAGCTGCCTGTTAGAGATTAATAAGCTTCTTTCCTCCACTTCCCTACAGAATTCCTCATGTGTGGATGTAGATGCAAAATACTAGTTCAGTTTGTCAGCTATCTGAACAGGATCATCAACAGTCAAACCATCAAAATCAAGTGGAGCAGTCTGAGTTTATATAAGTAAGGAAGTCTTTGCTGTTTTTCTTTGCATCCTTACCAAAGATTTCTCATAATCTGGCTTCACTTGCCTAATCTCCTTTGTGACTTGATTACAGACTAGTTAATATCTACCATAGGCTTCTACATCAGCTGATAATTTATATGCATCTTGTGCATTTTTCTTCTCTACTACGAGTCTCATTAGTTCATGTGACATCCATTTAGGCCTAAACCTTGAACAGTATTTGTTAGTTGGTATGAAAAGCCTAATAGCTTCCAAGTTTAATTCCTTGAACGCTTCCTATTTAGAATTTGCTTTTAGCAACATCATCAGTTGGTCCCACTGTATAGAATTTAAAAACTGTCTGAGACCACCATAATCACCTTTATGAAAGCAAAAACCCTTCCCTTTACCCCTGATGGTAGTTAAATCTTTAAGTAAATCACACATCAGTACACTGTGATCACTGCCACCTAATGGTTCCTTTATCTGCAAATTCTTAATGCATCAATAATCACTGCTCATAATCAGATCAAGAGTATTAGTCCTTCTGGTTGCCTCTCGAACATAAACCCATATGCACACGGTTTTTTTGCATTTTGCTTGCCAACAGGTCTAAAGGGAGTTTTAATTTCAAAAATTAATTAAAAATGTAGGTTTTGTGCAGTTTTGATTTTTTTTTTTTTTTTTTGCTGATTTTTCAAAATGTAGGCACATAGGCTCTGAGTGACCCTATGCAATTAGAGGAAGAACAATCCTTGCACCTGCTGACAAGTTAAGGTGCTATGCTGCATTTATAAACTGGGGAGATAGCACACAGAGCATGTATTATAGAGAAGAAATTATTATAGAATTATGACATATCTTTAAACCTATTTTCACAAAAGCCATGAATGCATATATGAAATGCTATAAGAAAATATAGCAAGAGGATGATTCTAAGATGGATGAATAACGAGCCAGCCAGTTTAACGAGCAGAAAATGATAGCATAGGAATATTTCAGAATGATCAAAAGTACTGAAGCTTACAATATCTATAATTAGATCAGTAATAGCAGCACAGAAATGGTTTGGATTGCAAAGGCAGATAATATGAAATCGATGGATAAGAGACCAAAGAACAAGGACAAGGATTTTTTGTGCATATCAATACGAGAAGAAAAGAACAAATTGACCCTTGTGTACTGGGTGCAGGAAAGTCTTATATTATTATTATTAATATTAGCTATATGGTGCAAGGAAGCCAGAGGCTTATACTGCACCAGCCAAAAAAAATTTCTGAATTACCCTGAGAGAGCGAGAGAGAGAGAGAGAGAGAGAGAGCAAGAGTCAAAATTAAAAGGGGGGAATCACTAAGAAAGAGAAGAATGATGATATCCAGCTCAGGACCAACTCATATCTGGTATGTGTCAAGCCCATACAAAGGGTACTAGGAAAGTTTTGCAATATGATGCAACAATGAATCACAGGAAGCTGCTTGTTGCTGCATGTTGAGACATGTTCATACGTGCATAGTAGCCGCCGCGCCAAGTCGATGGGCTCAGTTATTCATTAGTAGTGAGAGTGTAAAGTGCTTGCGATGGCATCGTGGTCACGAAATGAGATAAGGACAGTTTTGCGGTATAATTTCATGCGTGGTTTAACCATAGACCAGTGCTTAGAAGAAATGACTCTTGCACTAGATAATGATTGTCCACATCGTACAACGATATTCAAGTGGTATAGAGAATTCCAAAGGGGAAATTTCACTCTGGAGGATTCTGAGAGGCCGGGAAGGCCACGAACGTCAGTTACGGAGGAAAACGTTACTGCTGTGAGGAAAATGCTTGACGAAAACAGGCGAGTGACCTACCAACAGATAGAGGATACTTTGGGCCTAAATGCACCAGCAATTCGTTCGATTCTGCAAGATCATTTGCACGTGAAGAAACTTTGTTCTCTCTGGGTGCTGCATCAACTGACTGAAGAGCAGATGACACGACGTGTGACTTGGTGCCGGGAGATGTTAAAAAAGTTTGATAAGGGACAATCTCGGTATGTGAACAACATCGTGACAGGTGACGAGACTTGGCTGTACTATTACGATCTGCCGACCAAGGCTCAAAACAAAGTTTGGGTCTTTGATGATGACGACACACCCGTAATTGTCAGAAAATCCCGATCTGTAAAGAAGAAAATGATAGCTGTATTTTTCAAATCGAGTGGAATTGTGGAAGTGTCGTTTTGGACACGCAGAAGACAGTCACAGCTAAGTGGTATACTGAACAATGCCTGCCTAAAGTCATTGGATCTATGAAGAACCTGCGGCCAAAGTCAAGAATGGACACCTGGTACCTCCATCACGAAAATGCTCCAGCTCACCGCGCCAAAGCCTGCACCGAATATTTGACCACGACAGGACTGAAACTTCTCGAGCACCCTCCCTACAGTCCAGACCTTGCTCCCTGCGACTTTGCACTTTTCCCGCATGTGAAAATGAAGCTAAAAGGGAGGCGGTTTTCCAGTGATGAGGACCTTCTACGGGCTTGGGAAAACGAGTGTGCTTTACTCCCTAGTGAAACTTGGCAGAACTGGTTTAAAGATTGGTTTCGGAGGATGGAGAGGTGTATTGAATGTAGAGGAAATTACTTTGAAAAAATTAAATAAACAAAGCTGTATTGCAAAACTTTCCTAGTACCCTTTGTAGTCACAAGATATGAGCCTGTGGGGTAACCCAGATGATGTTGCAGATGGACTGAACATGCACTTTACATCAATATGTACAGATAAATGACCCTTCATGGCGAGTGAAGCTGGGAAACATGAAATTAATAATACTAAAATTTCAGATATTATATATTACAAAAACTTTCAAGCCTGAAAAAAAAAGTAGGGCTTGATAGCACATACCCAGTAATTTTGAGGTAGGTAGCAAGGGAATGCATTGAACCATTAAAGTTAATTATGAGGGCATCACTGGACTCAGGAGAGATTGCCTTGGACTGGAGAAGTGCCAGTGTATCACAAATACATAAAAGGTCATATTCCACCTATTCTTCTTGCACAATATATTTCCTGTTTCCCTGAAAACAGTCACTGACAATACGGATTACTGTTGGTGATTCGGCCATTCTGTCTTGGAGATTGCCGCTGTGTTGCCTGATGCACAAGCATGAATCTGGCGTTGAGTTGGGAAGCTGAGAGCTTAATGGGCCCCTATTTTAATTCAAGGGTATCTACCCTACTCTTCAAACTCTCATAAATGCCCATCAAAATGCTGAGCTAGCATTAAACACACACAAAGGCATTTCCATTGGCCTGCATCATGTCCTGTTCCAGAAAGATCAGCAAATATTACACAAGTTGCTCATTTTGTTAGGCTGTGATTCGTAGGAGAATTGTCCCCTTCCTGAGCCACAGCGCTCCGCCACTTTGTGCCCGTTCCTTTTCTGCTCTAGTCTGGGGCATGATTTCCACTTAAATGCAATTTAATTATTGACAATACTACATTAAGCTAATAGATTCCTAAATGCAGCGATATGTATTATGCTATCAAGTTTTACTTTACACGTTATGTCAAGAGATTGACAGATGCCCACTTCTTGGGTCAATGTGAGCATCCTCACGTCCATCGTTGAACCACTTATACCATTCAAACAGACTGGTACAACTTATTGTTTCATTACCGTAAACAGTTTTTAATATTTCATTCATTTCTAGTTTAAAGCAAACTTGGATTTTCGTCCATTGCTCTATTGCAAAATTGACATGGAACCTTAAGCTAGAACAAAACTGGTTGTTAAGCTAGAACAAAACTGGTTGTTACTTGCAACCTGTCAGCCCCTACTGGACAATCTCTCTACCACAATCTGCTGGAGGAAGTTCCATTTACTTTCACACTTGTCGAACATGACTGCAACAGCACCATTCTGGGAACTTTATTACTAAACCTCAAATGAATTTTCGGTATATATGAAATATTTGAAATATATATACATTTTCTAATATGTATTCATACATTATGACTGGCATTATGAGTTTTCCAGTACATCAGCAGTAGCTGATGTACTGGAAATCTCCAAAATAACAACAAAAAAAGTAAATAGAGAATAAATTCAACAAACTATTTTATATAATAATTCAAACACAAAAGAAATGGTAACTAAATTGTAAAAATAGTGTGAACTGTACATGAGATAGTAAGAGAAAATCCACAAAGCAGCATATAACATCCGGCATGTCACTTGGGCCTTTTCACATGAATTAGAGGAACACAATAATCTGACACTTCCAAAATTAAAGTATTACTAATGCACTGATTCAAGTACAGTATTACAAAAAAAAACTACCACAGCCATTAATCTTGAAATAATCACTCTGCTGTACTAGATATTTTGCCCTTTTTAAAAAGATGGATGCAAAAACTTTAATACAGATGGTGGGGTATAATCTGCTAGACCATTTTCATATATAATTGAGTCAACAATAATGTTAGTTCCAGAACTACTCAAGAATACATAATTAGGGAGGTAGAAAGAGTTTCAACTGCTAATCTTGAACTGGTAATTAATGTGCAATTGATATTCTACTGAGGGATCTCATAGACCAGCACCATCACCGCTGCCTATTTTGTTATAAGCATTGCAAATATTGCTTCCTCTACATCTGGAAATCTGAGTTTTCTTTCACTCCTGGCACAATTCTTTCTTTCCAAAACAGCTGTTTTGAATAAATGGTTTGCCTAATCAGTTTAGTTTGGCAAGCTATAGAGGAGAAACTGAAGAACAGAATGGTATATTATCTGGAGATCTTCGATATATTTTCTATTAATAATGACCAAAAAGCACCCATTGTGTGCTATGCCACATCTAATGTACAATGCAGGTTTTTGAGATATCCTAAACAGAACCACTCTAAACTTTCTCTACTATCCAAAAGAGAGCCTTCCGGTTAATCAATGATCCTTTTCTTTCACAGATTTGTTCCATGCCTTATCACAAAGAGATACAGTTAGGCAAAGTTAAAGATATTTCCATTGACACATGAAATTTCATCTTTTATAAGGAAAGTGAAATTATTACATATGTAATTTCATTTCCCTTTTCAAAACCAGTCCGAATTACATGTGCCAACTAGTCAGCATCTACTCACAGTGTGAGTTAAAAACTCAAAGTACCCATTTGTTCATTTCTTTTTTCTACTTCACTTCTCTTCTCTGGAATAATATTCCTCTATTTATGTACTCCATTTAAATTAAAACCTATAATTCAAGTCCAATATCAACGAATTTTTTATACTTTTAATCCTTTCCCATTAATAGGAATATTATATCAGGTTTCAAGAATTTGTTTTGTATGTTCAATTGGTTTTCCAATTGTTTTTTGTAATTGGGTATCCAGTTTTCTTTCTGACCACTCACTGTGAGTGATGGTAGATGGCTCTCTGTCTTCTAATTTCTCCACTAATGCTGCTGTTCTCCAGGATTTAGTTTTCTCCCATTCTTTTTCCTCTTGTGTATTAATGACCTTCTCCATTGACTGGAAATCCTATCTATAGTTTTTCTGACGATAGCACATTGCATTCCATCTACCAGTTTGAGAAACCTTGCCCTGCACAAACGGCTTCAACATCTCGAATATCCACTACAAATTCCTTTAATGTCCAGCGGGGCAAAGATAACTTATTTCAAAGATAACCATGTTAATTTCAATCCATCTAAAACACAGTCCTGTCTTATATCTCACAAAAAAGGATTCTTCTACTCTTATGCTTATCTTCAATGACACTCAAGTTTCTAGACAAGATCACATATCTCTATTAGGGACTACCCTGACTTCTAATCTCTTGGCATAAGCACATTACAAATATTGCTTCCTGTACATCTAAAAACTGAGTTTTCTCTTTTGATCTCAGCATTACTTTTCTTCCAAACAGCTGCTCACTACTATTGAATTACCACTGTTCCTATATCTGGGGTGGTACCTCCAAAACCTTTCTCAGGCTTTTAGACTTCATCCAAAAGAGGTTAGGTTAATTAATAACCCATCTCTTAAAAAGTCTCTCCATTTTCTGGCCCATATATACTTCCATAGGCATTGTTCTTTTGAATTGGCTTCTATAATTCTCCCCCCCCTTCCAAACACATGCTGCAACCAGTCAGTATCATTTACTCTCCAGCTTCAAACTCACAGCACCAACTTGCACCAACTTTTCTTCTTCATTTATTCTTTTAACTTCCATTTTTTGGAATAACATCCCTTCTCACATGTATTTCCTGACAATTACAATGTACTGAAATTCGTCAAGTTTGGTTTGTGTGTGTGTGTGTGTGTGTGTGTGTGTGTGTGTGTGTGTGTGTGTGTGTGTGTGTGTGTGTGTGTGTGTGTGTGTGAGAGAGAGAGAGAGAGAGAGAGAGAGAGAGAGAGAGAGAGAGAGAGAGAGCAAGCAAGCACTCAGTGGACACAGAAATATGTCAAACACAAAACGTATTTCAAATAACTTACTTGTCGCTTGTATTCTGGATCTTCATGTGGTGGTCTGACCATGTCCATATGGCTTAATGTTGGTGCTGATGTCTGAACAGGTTCTACATTAGAACTGTTAATATCATTTTCATTAAGAAGAGTAGAAAGGGATATCTGATAATTTGCTTCAACTTCTATTTCTGTGTAGTAGAATTCTTCTTCATGGTCACTCTGATCAGAATCAATTTCATTACGACTGCAAAATATATAACTATATATACAGGGTGTTTCAATTAAAAGGCACCAGGATCCATTTTTCTTGTTTTTGGTTTAGGCCACTTGTCATATGGACCTTTTTTTGTCATATTTCGTCTGAAATTTTTTAATTGAACTGAGTATTACCATTTAAATTTTATGATTTCCAAATTTAAATTTTTGCCTAAAACAACTGCTTTTTTCTCAATGGGAAAATTCTTTCCCATTACTTGGTTTAGTCAAAAAATTTCAACAGTGTGCTTCTTAAACAAATGTAAACCGATTTTCTGAAACAAATGTAAGCCAATTTTATTTGAAGAAACAAAACAGGATGTTTAAATGAGATGTTTGCTCTTCAGTACATGTTTGGCTGCACCAGCTGTATGATTGCAGTTGTGCCGTGCCTCTCACACTACAACTGTTGTGCATTATTATTATTATTATTTGGCTTTCCTTAGATAAAATCAGTATATGTTTATTTAAAAAGTACAGGGATGAAGTTTTTAAGCTAAATCAAGGATAGGGGAAACAACTTTTCCATTGAGAAACAAGCAGCCAATTAGACAAAATTTAAATTTATAAATTGTAAAATTTAAATAATAATACATACTCCAATTCTAATATCAAATTCAAAAATTTCCCCAAATATGGCAACAAAAAAGGTCCAGATGACAAATGGTCTTAACCTAAAAATATGCGAGAGAGACCCTGGTGCCTTTTAACTGAAAGTCACTGTATATAAATATTAAATAAATAAATAAATACTTAATAAAATTTTATTTTATAACTTTCTCATAGCACTAGGCCTTTGCTTAAAATTTGTCAAGTTTTTTGATTTTTAAATGAAATTTTAATCTTATGTAAGTAAAGTCAGGAATATGTAAGTTGAGGACATATATTCCTGACTTGACAATAATTATCAGGAATGAAAAAAAAAAAAAAAATGCAGAAGAGTTGAGCACCACATAAAAATGCAGGTGAGAATTTTAATTCTAGTAAAGAAAAGCAGACTTTAAAGTGAAATATAAATAAAGATAAATCTTTGTAATTCACATATGTTGCAGTTTAGCATGAATCATTATTTGATTTAATCTATGCTAAGATATGATAAGAAGACCAGTGCAATGTAATACATTTTATTCATTGGAGAAACAAACAGCTTATTTTTATTTTATTTTACCTTCTGAACTTTGATTAAGAAGATAAAAGAAATATATTTGTGTTAGTTTTTGTGTAGTGTAAGGAAATTTACTGAATTTATTCACAATTTCAAGCTATGTGTTGATGAAACAAGTAGTTTTTTTATAATTACTAAGAAACCGAACTTGTTATGCAAGTAAACAGGTTGAATTTTCCAATTGTGTGTTTTTTACTGAGACCTTTCTGATATCTGCTTGCTGGGCATTTTCACATGACTCACCAGTCAATTAATTGTTCTGATATGCAATTTCATTCATCAAACTTATAATTTCACTTCCCAAGTTTTTCCATTCTTCCATCCCCACTGAATAGCCATGGGGATGGGGTGACGTGGTGCCACACAGATATAAGGAATGCAGAACTGGAATTTGGGGAGTACAATGTGTACAGAAAGGATAGGAAGGGAGGAGGGGTTATGCTATTAGTCAAGAAACACATAAAATCCAAGGAAGTGAAGCCAGTCGACATCACTAGACAGTGCAGTGTCAAGTCAGTTTGGTGTGACATAAGCATTGGGAGATCAAAATTGAGAGTAGGAGTGTGCTATGGGTCTGATGAGTATAATAAGAAACTGTACAGGGAAATAGAATGGGCCAGTAAATCAGAGAGTCTTATAATGGGGGATTTTAATTTCCAAGATATTGACTGGAATTTGTGGGTTGGTCACTCACACACTAGCAAGGCTTTTGTGGATTTACTGGATGATTGTTTTCTACATCAGCATGTTCTGGAGGCAACTAAAGCGAGTAATACTCTTGATCTGATTATCAGTAGTGATTCTTCATGCATTAAGAATCTGCAAATAAAGGAACTACTAGGTGGCAGTGATCACAATGTGCTGAAGTGGGATTTACTCAAAGAGGTAACTACCATCAGGGGTAAAGGGAAAGGTTTTTGCTTTTGTAAATGCGACTACGATGGTCTGAGACAGTATTTAAATTCTATACAGTGGGACCAACTGATGATGTTACCAACAGCAAATTCAAAATGGTAAGCATTCAAAGAACTTATCTTGGAAGCTACTAGGCTTTACATACCAACTAAGAAATATTGTTCAAGGTTTAGGCTGAACTAATGAGACATATGGCAGACAAGAAAAATGCATGGGATACATATAAATTAATAGGTGACATGGAAGCCTATGATAGATATAAGCTGGTCTGTAACCAAGTCACAAAAGAGATTAAGCAGGCAAAGGCAGATTATGATAAATCCATGGCAAAGGATGCAAAGAAAAACAGAAACGTGTTCTTTACCTATGTAAACTCTAGAAGGAAAGGGATGAATCAGATTGGTCCATTGGATATTAATGGTTCAACAGTTGAGGATCCTGCTCAGGTGGCTTACAAACTAAACGAGTATTTTGCATCTACATTCACGCATGAGGCGTTATAAGGGGAATGCCAGAGGTGAAGTAAACTCTGGCAGTGAGCTAGATGATTTTGTAATAACTGAGAAGAAAGTGGAGAATAAATTGTTGAGGATACACATAAAAAAGGCACCCAGGGTGGATAGGATCTATCCAGTTATATAAAAGGGTACTTCACCTTAGGGGAAGTACCCATGGTTAAGGGTTTGTTCACATCTCCAGTCTATGGGTACTTCCCCTTAGGAGAAGTACCCATAGACTGGAGATGTGCAAATGTAACCCCAATTCACAAAGGAGGATCAAAGACTGACACAAGTAATTATAGACCTGTGAGTTTAACTTCTGTTCCAGGAAAATTAATGGAGGCACTTGTTAAAGAAGCACTGCAGGATCATCTAGACAAGACTTCAGTTATAGCTCGGACACAGCATGGTTTTGTTAAGGGAAAGTCTTGCCAGAACAATTTGATTGGATACTGTGATGCAGTCACAAAAGAACTGGATGCAGGGAATAACTTTGATATTATATATTTGGATCTTAGAAAGGCTTTTGATACTGTTGCACATGGAAGACTGCTGCACAAATTGGAGCAGTGTGGCACTGGAGGCAAATTGCTGCTATGGATAAAGGGATGGTTGAGGGGGAGCAGACAGAGAGTGGTAATCAATGGACACTGCTCATCGTGGACTAATGTTATTAATAGAGTCCCTCAGGGTTCAGCGTTGGGTCCATTGTTGTTTTCTGTATTTATAAATGATATTGATGATGGTATATCAAGCTTAATGTCCAAGTTTGCAGACGATACAAAGGTTGGCAGGGTTGTTAAGGACACTACTGACAGTATGCTGCTGCAACAGGATTTGGAAAGATTGAGTAGATGGGCTGAGAGGTGGCAAATGAAGTTTAACATTGACAAATGTAAAGTACTACATATGGGAAACAGTAACCCCAGAGCAATGTATCAACTGTGTGGTATTACACTGACAGTGGTAGAGAATGTAAAGGCCCTGGGGGTATTTGGTCAGGCAGATATGAAATTTTCTGAGCAGTGCAGATGGGCTGCAAGAGTAGCTCATGGTGTCTTGTCAATGATATACAGGAATTTTTCTAGCAGGGATAAGGAGGTGATTATTCCCTTGTATAAGCCAATGGTCAGGCCACACCTTGAGTACTGTATACAGGTCTGGAGGATTCATTTCAAGAAGGATGTAGAGCTGCTGGAACGAGTACAGAGAAGGGCAACAAAGGGTTGCCCTTCTCTGTACTCGTTCAACCTTTTGTTGAATGGAACAAAGGGTTGCTCTTATGAAGAAAGGCTTAAGTTTTGCAAATTACAGTGTCTGGAGACTAGGCACCGGCGAGGTGATCTTATAGAGGTGTATAAAGCCTTGAATGGTTTGAGCATGCCCAATGCTGATGGGATTCTTCCTCTTGCTCAGAATAATCACCTGAGAGGGCATAAATTCAAATTGAGGAAAGACAGATGTAGGATAGATGTGCAGAAATTTGCCTTTAGCCAGCAAGTAGTTGGTTGTTTGGTTCCATCCTTTGTTGTGGAAGTCGATAACCTAAATAAATTTAAGACTCAGCTGGACAGGTATTTTGAACAAACAGAAGGGTGAAATGGGAGTGGTTTTTTTTTTTTTTTTTTTTTTTTGGCTGATGCGGCATAAGCTTGCTTTCTTGCATCATATGCCTCTACTAATGCTAATGTTTTTCTTGCCTGCATAGCAAGTTGGGTTTTCTAGTCTATTTAACAATTTGCTTATGTCCCTCCATCCAGAATGCTCTTTGAACTTGAATAACTCAAAGACTAAACAAGAATAGGTTTTATTTATCAATAAAATTTAGAAGGGAAAAAATCCAAAACATTTTCCGACCGATTTTAAAATCTCAAGAATTGATTTAGCACCCAGTGAAACTAACTTGCCATTTACTTTGAAGAGAAGACAATTTCTTAGCTTTTGTCATCACAATCAACAAATCTCAGTGTCAGACTTCCAACAAATTTGTTGTTTTTGCTCATGGCAACTTTACATAACAAGTTCAGGTAATTTTTGTGCAATAATTGTAATTTTTTTTAAGGATTATATAGTCATACATGTAAAAAAAAATGATCAAATTTCATTTTTATCTGAGTTTGTCCCACTGACACCTTAGCCAGCAGCAAAGGGAGCAGAGAGAAAGGATTTTGTGATTACTTATATATTAATTTTTACTTCTCTCTTCTGAACCAGTTTTGGCAAAATATTTGCCACAGGTATTCTAGTTTATAAATAATTAATAAGTGGAATATATTCTGAATAATGGGATATTTCATTAAGAGTTAAATTTTCAATTATTACAGGTTACTGAAAGTAAAAAAAAAAAAAGTTTAGAGAACCTAAGATTGGCATATAGCACAATTCCTCACCTTATACTTACTGGTAACATGTTAATTTATATGAGCTTAAATTTTATGTAGTAGGAAAAGTGATTAAACTATACATTATTATATTCTAATGAAATTATACTATACCTCTTTACCAGCAAGAGAACATATTAAAACTCTTACCCAAGATGCTGTATCCGTACGTGTTTCTCTATAGCTTCACACTGAGTATACTGTTTTCCACAACCTGGCCAAGTGCACTGAAATACGATTTTTGCAGGACCCTATAAAAAAAGTTTAAATTAAGTTTAAAGAATACTTAAAATGAGTAAAATTAAGTTTAAAGAAATGTTTTCTGACAACACAGAGGCTACTAAGACAGCTCCATGAGCTGTCTTAGTAGCCTCTGTGCTGTTCAGAAAACTTCATGTCAGTCTGTGCAATTACCCCTAGATCTCTTTCATTCTCTGCCACCATGAGTGTGGTTCAATCCAATTGGTATGTTATTCTGAAATTACTGCATTATCATTAACATTAGCATTAGTAGAGGCATTTGATGCAAGAAAGCAAGCTTATGCAGGCATCAGCCAAAAAAAAAAAAAAAAAAAAAAACCCACTTCCACTTCAAACGTCTGTTCGTTCAAAATACCTGTCCAGCTGAGCCTTAAACTTATTTAGGCTATCAACCTCCACTACAAGGGATGGAAGTCTGTTCCACCAACCAACCACCCGCTGGCTAAAGACAAATTTCTGCACGTCTATCCTACATCTGTCTTTCCTCAATTTGAATTTATGCCCTCTCAGGTGATTTTTCTGAGCTAGAGGAAGAATCCCATCAGCATTGAGCATGCTCAAACCATTCAAGGCTTTGTACACCTCTATCAGATCACCTCGCTGGTGCCTAGTCTCCAGACACTGTAATTTGCAAAACTTAAGCCTTTCTTCGTAAGAGTACCCCTTTGTTCCATTCACTAATCTTGTTGCCCTTCTCTGTACTCGTTCCATCAGCTCTACATCCTTCTTGAAATGAGGCCTCCAGACCTGTATACAGTACTCTAGGTGTGGCCTGACCATTGCCTTATACAAGAGAATAATCACTTCCTTATCCCTGCTGGAAAAATTCCTGTATATCATTGACAATACTCCATGAGCTACTCTTGCAGCCCATCTGCACTGCTCAGAGAACTTCATATCTGCCTGCACAACCACCCCCAAGTCCCTTTCATTCTCTACCACTGTCAGTGTAGTACCACAGAGTTGATACGTTGCTCTGGGGTTGCTGTTTCCCATATGTAGTACTTTACATTTGTCAATGTTAAATTTCATTTGCCACCTCTCAGCCCATCTGCTCAACCTTTCCAGATCCTGTTGCAGTAGCATAGTGTCAGTAGTGTCCTTGACAACCCTGCCAACCTTTGTATCGTCTGCAAACTTGGACATTAAGCTTGATATACCATCATCAATATCATTTATAAATACAGAAAACAATAATGGACCCAACACTGAGCCCTGAGGGACTCCACTAATAACATTAGTCCACGATGAGCAGTGTCCATTGATTACCACTCTCTGTCTTCTCCCCCTCAACCACCCCTTTATCCATAGCAGCAATTTGCCTCCAATGTCACACTGCTCCAATTTGTGTAGCAGTCTTCCATGTGCAACAGTATCAAAAGCCTTTCTAAGATCCAAGTATATAATATCAAAGCTATTCCCTGCATCCAGTTCTTTTGTGACTTCATCATAATATCCAATCAAATTGGTCAGGCAAGACTTCCCCTTAACAAAATCATGCTGTGTCCGAGCTATAACTGAAGTCTTGTCTAAATGATCCTGCAGTGCTTCTTTAACCAGTGCCTCCATTAATTTTCCTGGAACAGAAGTTAAGCTCACAGGTCTATAATTACTTGTGTCAGCCTTTGATCCTCCTTTGTGAATTGGGGTCACATTTGCACATTTCCAGTCTATGGGTACCTCCCCCGAGTCCAAGGAAGCTCTCATAATTATGGCTAAGGGTTTGCTTACTTCCTTTGCTGCCTCCTTTAATATAACTGGATAGATCCCATCCACCCCAGGTGCCTTTCTTGTGTTTATCTTCAACAGTTTCTCCTCCACTTTACTCCCAGTTATTTCAAGATTCTGTAGCTTACTGCTAGAGTTGAATACATCTCTGGCATTCCCCTCGCTGAATAACTCCTCATGTGTGAATGTCGATGCAAAATATTCATTTAGTTTGTTAGCTACCTGAGCAGGGTCATCAACAGTTGACCCATCAATATCAAGTGGACCAATCTGATTCATCCCCTTCCTTCTAGAGTTTACATAAGTAAAGAACTCTTTGCTGTTTTTCTTTGCATCCCTTGCCAAGGATTTCTTGTAATCTGCCTTCGCCTGCCTAACCTCCTTTGTAACTTGGTTGCATATCAACTTGTATCTATCATAGGCTTCTGTGTCATGTGTTAATTTGTAAGTATCCCATGCATTTTTCTTCTCTGCCATATGCCTCATTAGTTCATCTGACATCCATTTTGGCCTAAACCTTGAACAATATTTCTTAGTTGGTATGTAAAGCCTAGTAGCTTCCAAGATTAATTCTTTGAATGCTTCCCATTTTGAATTTGCTGTTGGTAACATCATCAGTTGGTCCCACTGTATAGAATTTAAATACTGTCTCAGTCCATCGTAGTCGCATTTACAAAAGCAAAAACCTTTCCCTTTACCTCTGATGGTAGTTACCTCTTTGAGTAAATCCCACTTCAGCACATTGTGATCACTGCCACCTAGTAGTTCCTTTATTTGCAGATTCTTAATGCATGAAGAATCACTACTGATAATCAGATCAAGAGTATTACTCCCTTTAGTTGCCTCCAGAACATGCTGATGTAGAAAACAATCATCCAGTAAATCCACAAAAGCCTTGCTAGTGTGTGAGTGACCAACCCACAAATTCCAGTCAATATCTTGGAAATTAAAATCCCCCATTATAAGACTCTCTGATTTACTGGCCCACTCTATTTCTCTGTACAGTTTCTTATTATACTCATCAGAGTCATTAGGTCTATAGCACACTCCTACTCTCAATTTTGATCTCCCAATGCTTATGTCACACCAAACTAACTCAACACTGCACTGTCCAGCGATGTCGACTGGCTTCACTTCCTTGGTTTTTATATGTTTCTTAACTAATAGCATAACCCCTCCCCCCTTCCTATCCTGTCTATCCTTTCTGTAGACGTTGTACTCCCCAAATTCCAGTTCTGCATCCCTTATATCTGTGTGACACCACATCTCTGATATCCCAACAATATCTGCCTTTGATGTTTTGAGTAATACCTCAAATTCATCAAATTTATTTACTAAACTCCTAGCATTGGTGTACACGCAAGTACACATGCACCTGTTTCTATTCTTAGCTACCCTAACACAACCCATGTGTTTACTTGTACCGCAATGGCTCCCAGCAGTCTCTGAAATATCATGCATCTTGTTTTTCAGGCTTCTGCTCATTCTAATAGAAGCAGTGCAAGAATCTCTTTCACCTCTGCCAGTGGCTACTGTCAATCTGTTGGTCTTTGTCTCCCCCCAAGCTAGCAGTTTTCCGACCCACCTAACACTGCCTCGATAGCATCAGCAAATATTCTTGCACCCTTTCTATTTAAGTGTATCCCATCCCTGTAGAAGCAATCTCTCCTGTTAACAAGTACAATCCAGGCTGAAAAAAATTCTACCCCTTGAGCCTTGCACAATCTTTCCAGGGCCGAATTGATCGACGGGGCTCTCATCATATACTCCCTCCTATCGTATCTGGGCAGAATTGCAGGCACTTTCAAATTCAACCCTAATTCTCGGCTTTTGTTCAACAGTGACCTGTACTTGTTAAGTAATTCTGCCGGTCTCCTACTCTTAATATCATTAGTGCCAATGTGTACAAATATATCACCTTTTGTGCCCTTAAAAGATGACATTCGCTCTACAACGTCATCAAACTTTGCCCCTGGCAGACATGCCCTGGTCCTGTTCCACCTATCCTTTTTACAAAGCATGTTCCCCGTTTCCCTGACAATAGAGTCACCAACAACTACTAGTTCCTTCGGGACCAGCGCATTCTGCCTTGGGAGTTGCCTCCGTGTCACGTGATGCCCAAGTGCAAGCTCTGGCGTTGATGTGGGCAGCTGAGAGCTTGATGGGCCCCTCAATTTAGTTTCTTCGAGGGCATCCACCCTGTCCTTCAAGCTCTCATACAGGCCCACAAGAACGCTGAGTTGTTGCCTGATATCGATACACTCCTTGCATCGCGCACACACAAAGACATCCCCCATGGCAGTATCATGTCCCGTACCCGATTGCTCTGCAAACATCAAGCAAACAGTGCATTTTATAAGGCTGTGAGTCAGAGGACAACTGTCCCCCTCAGTTCTACTCTGAGTCACAGCACTTCCATTATCTTGAACCTTTTGCTTTGCTGCTCTTGTCTGAGTCATGATTCTATTTATTAATTAATTAATTATGTTAAATATAATTAATTATATTACGTTTGTAATCTAAGTCGTTATATGTATTTATTTAAAAGTACAATTTAACTGCTAACGAAGTTCAACTAACGCTATCTAGTACGGTATATAACTATCGTATCACAAAGGTGGGAAAGTTATGAACGGTAATCTACGGACACTTAAGTATTAATTAACTTTCAAATCTCGCTGTCTCAATTCAGAATAAACTAACGATCCTTACTACATCTATAAGCTACTTACAGAAATAATTCGATGTAAAAAAATATTCAATCAAGCGGCTAAATATGGCTAAAGAACGTCTCGTTCAGCGGAGTTGCAAACACGTGGATACCCTTACCGATACTTTTATGCAATTACAAGGCCGAGTAAAGAATAAATACACCAAATTAATCAGAAAATCACAAAATAATGTTATACTACTAAATTTAGAAAAACAAAAAAACAAAAGTTTTAGAAAAACAATAATTTCAAATCAATAAATAAGAAAAATCCACTTAGCGGCTTTTGCAACACATATTCAGTAACCTGCATTTATCAATTAAATCTCAATTGCCACTTTTTAGCGTCTCTACCTAATTTTTTCTAAGTTTTGTTGCAGAGTATACTTTAATTCCAGTCACTAACTGCCCTGTCAACCTAGGTATCATCGACAAATTTAGACATTAAATTTGATATTTCTTCATGAATATCGTGAATAAATATTGAAAAGAACAATGATCCCAGCACTGAACGCTGGGGTACTCACTAATAACATGGATTTAGTCCGTGTTAGTTGTTCTGTTTCTTCTACACGCCTTTTCTATAGATGCTTCAATGGACACTGTTCTTCTGAATTGGCTTTTATAATTCCCCCTCCCCCTCTCTTTCAAACCAACCCAAACATGTGCCACAACCAGTCAGCATCCTTTTAGTGTCCAATTTCAAACTCACAGAACCAACTTTTTTTCTTCCTCATTTATTCCTTCAACTTCCATCTTCTGGAACAACCTCCCTTTACATGTATTTCCTGAAAATTATAATCTACTGAAATTCCAGAGTAATGTCAATAAGTATCTTCTTTCAACATCTCAACCTTCAACCCATGTACGATACAAAGGTTCTAATACCACTCATGCTTGGAGTTTTCATGAAAATAAATAAATAAACTCTGGATCATCTTCCTCCTGTCTTTATGTACCTTTGTGCGGTGCAAACCTGCACACAGCAGCCCTGGCACCAGCATTTGTACTTGGTTAGAGGAATAAAATGTTACTCCATTTATAATCTTAAAAATTGAAAAAAAATAATTCAAACTGTTCAAGTTTTGATGTCATCTTTATTTTTAATCTGTTATGAGCACAACCATGAAAAATTCATTTTTTATATTAAAAATGAATATTTTAATAATTTTTCGAAAATAAAACACCCTCTGCTATTCTTTTGACATACATTTTAGTCATTTTTCTCCTCTCTTATTTGAGAATTTTTGAATATTATCTCCCCTATTATAATTATTATTATTAGCCATAGGGTGCAAGGAAACCTGAGGCTTATGCTGCACCAGCCAAAAAAAAAAAAAAATCCCGTGTTACCCTGAGAGAGAGAGAGAGTGTGTCAGAAGTAGAAGGAAATCATCAAGAAAGCAAGAAAGAGAAGAATGATGATGTCCAGCTCAGGACCCTGGGATTGCCAAGCCCATACTCACCAGATGTGAGCCCCTGGGGTATCTTGACTGACCACAAACAAAATGTCAATCAAAAAATTCACATGCTTCAATAACCAGCCAGGCTCTTCCATGACATGAAGTCAGACATTGTAAAGTGTAAAGAATACACACTTTAATAATTATACTAAGAAGAAGACAAAAGAACTTTATAGGACATGTATTGAGAAGAGAAAGAACGTTGAGGAAAGTGGCTGAGGCGAAGATGTGTGGGAAGAGAGCTGTTGGGAGAAGGGGAATTGAAATGATGGATTGGATGGGAAGAGGAAATTATGCAGGACTTAAAAGGAAAGCACAAGATAGAGAAGTATGGCATCAGTGGAGCCCTGAACCTGCCTGGGGGCAGAGAACTAGAAATGCTGATTTTAAATTGTTTTTCAGCAAATGAATATGATTATTGAGAACAGTCTTATTTCGCCTTGCATTTTTACTGTTTGTGCAATAATTAACAAAGATTTCTGAAATTTTTCAATGGGAAAATCAAAGAAAACATTTTTGTTGAAAGGCATTTGTGAGTTTCAGTTGTGTGGGCTGAGTACAAGAGAGCACAAAATTGCTGAAGTTATGCAGGCTCCCTCAGATTGTATGACTAGCTCTGGGTTAAGCGACATGTACTATAACTGCATTAATATAACTCCAAAATTAATAACTGCAATGACTATAAACCCATATGTAACAGTGATTTTAGATATGTGAACAAGGTCAGTACATTTGCAGTTTGGTCTCTCTTTAATGTTGTGTCTGTTTCATTTAGCACAGCTAAATTTAGCTAGTTGTTTAAAGCAATATCCTTTTGGGCGGTAGTCAATATATACCATATGATAAATGTGTAGTACCTTCATTATTTAAAATATATATATATATATATATATATATATATATATATATATATATATATATATATGTTGGATATCCCCATAGCTACTGGTCAAACTTTTCTTTGCATCTAAGTGGAAAAAGGCATAGCCTGTTCATTTTTTACAAATTCTAAGCAAAGGTAAAAGAACATGTTTAACAAGTACAGGTCACTGTTGAAAAAAAGCCGTGAATTAGGGTTGAATTTGAAAGTGTCTGCAATTCTGCCCAGACACGATAGGAGGGAGTATATGATGAGAGCCCTGTTGAACAATTCGGCCCTGGAAAGATTGTGCAAGGCTCAAGGGGTAGAATTTTTTCCAGCCTGGTCCGTACTTGTTAACAGGAGAGACTGCTTCTACTGGGATGGGATACACTTAAATAGAAAGGGTGCAAGAATGTTTGCTGATGCTATCGAGGCAGTGTTAGGTGGGTCGGAAAACTGCTAGATTGGGGAGATACAAGGACTAATAGATTAACAGCAGCCACTGGCAGAGGTGAAAGTGATTCTTGCACTGCTTCTATTGGAATGAGCCGCAGCCTGGAAAATAAGATGAAGGATATTTCAGAGACTGCAGGGAGTCATTGCGGTACAAGTAAACACATGGGTTGTGTTAGGGTAGCTAAGAAAAAAAACAGGTGCATGTATACTTGCATATACACCAATGCGAGGAGTTTAGTAAATAAATTTGATGAATTTGAGGTATTGCTCAAAACATCAAAGGCAGATATTGTGCGGATTTCAGAGACGTGGTGTCACACAGATATAAGGAATGCAGAACTGGAATTTGGGGAGTACAATGTCTACAGAGGGGACAGACAGCATAGGAAGGGAGGAGGAGTTATGCTATTAGTTAAGAAATACATAAAATCCAGGGATTTTAAGTCAGTCGACATTGTTGGGCAGTGAAGTGTCGAGTCAGTTTGGTGTGACATAAGCATTGGGAGATCAAAATTGAGAGTAGGAGTGTGCTATAGGCCTAATGACTCTGATGAGTATAATAAGAAACTGTACAGGGAAATAGAGTGGGCCAGTAAATCAGAGTCTTATAATGGGGGATTTGAATTTCCCAGATATTGACTGGAATTTGGGGACTGGTCACTCACACATTAGCAAGGCTTTTCTGGATTTACTGGATGATTGTTTTCTACATCAGCATGTTCAGGAGGCAACTAGAGGAAGTAATACTCTTGATTTGATTATCAGTAGTGATTCTTCATGCATTAAGAATCTGCAGGTAAATGAACCACTAGGTGGCAGTGATCACAGTGTGCTGAAGTGGGATTTACTCAAAGAGGTAACTACCATTAGGGGTAAAGGGAAGGGTTATTGCTTTCGTAAAGGTGAGTGCGATTGACTGAGACAGTATTTAAATTCTATACGGTGGGAACAACTGATGATGTTACCAACAGCAAATTCAAAATGGGAAGCATTCAAAGAACTTATCTTGGAAGCTACTAGGCTTTACATACCAACTAAGAAATATTGTTCAAGGTTTAGGCCTAAGTGGATGTCAGATGAACTAATGAGACATATGGCAGAGAAGAAAAATGCTTGGGATACATACAGATTAATATGTGACACAGAAGCCTATGATAAATACAAGTTGATCTGTAACCAAGTTAAAAAGGAGGTTAGGCAGGCGAAGGCAGATTACGAGAAATCTTTGGCAAGGGATGCAAAGAAAAACAGCAAAGAGTTCTTTACTTATGTAAACTCTAGAAGGAAGAGGATGAATCAGATTGGTCCACTTGATATCGATGTTTCAACTGTTGATGATTCTGCTCAGGTAGCTAACAAACTAAATGAATATTTTGTATCTACATTCACACATGAGGGATTATTCAGTGAGAGGAATGCCAGAGGTGTATTAAACTTTGGCAGTAAGCAAGAGAATCTTGTAATAACTGAGAGTAAAGTGGAGGAGAAATTGTTGAAGATAAATACAAGAAAGGCATCTGGGGTGGATGGGATCTATCCAGTTATATTAAAGTGGGAAGTAAGCAAACCCTTAGCCATAATTATGAGAGCTTCCTTGGACTCAGGGGAAGTACCCATGGACTGGAGATATGCAAATGTGACCCCAATTCACAAAGGAGGATCAAAGGGCGACACAAGTAATTATAGACCTGTTAGTTTAACTTCTGTTCCCGGAAAATGAATGGAGGCACTGGTTAAAGAAGCACTGCAGGATCATCTAGACAAGACTTCAGTTATAGCTCAGACACAGCATGGTTTTGTTAAGGGGAAGTCTTGCCTGACCAATTTGATTGGATACTATGATGCAGTCACAAAAAACTGGATGCAGGGAATAACTTTTATATTATATACTTGGATCTTAGAAAGGCTTTTGATACTGTTGCACATGGAAGACTGCTGCCCAAATTGGAGCAGTGTGGAATTGGAGGCAAATTGCTGCTATGGATAAAGGGGTGGTTGAGGGGGAGCAGACAGAGAGTGGTAATCAATGGACACTGCTCATCGTGGACTAATGTTATTAATGGAGTCCCTCAGGGTTCAGTGTTGGGTCCATTGTTGTTTTCTGTATTTATAAATGATATTGATGACGGTATATCAAGCTTAATGTCCAAGTTTGCAGACGATACAAAGGTTGGGAGGGTTGTCAAGGACACTACTGACACTATGCTGCTGCAAAGGTTGAGCAGATGGGCTGAGAGGTATCAAATGAAGTTTAACATTGACAAATGTAAAGTACTACACATGGGAAACAGCAACCCCAGAGCAACGTATCAAATCTGTGGTACTACACTGACAGTGGTAGAGAATGAAAGGGATTCGGGGTGGTTGTGCAGGCAGATATGAAGTTTTCTGAGCAGTGCAGACGGGCTGCAAGAGTAGCTCATGGTGTATTGTCAATGATATATAGGAATTTTTCTAGCAGGGATAAGGAGGCGATTATTCCCTTGTATAAGGCAATGGTCAGGCCACACCTAGAGTACTGTATACAGGTCTGGAGGCCTCATTTCAAGAAGGATGTAGAGATGCTGGAACGAGTACAGAGAAGGGCAACAAGATTAGTGAATGGAACAAAGGGGTGCTCTTACGAAGAAAGGCTTAAGTTTTGCAAATTACAGTGTCCGGAGACTAGGCCCCAGCGAGGTGATCTGATAGAGGTGTATAAAGCCTTGAATGGTTTGAGCATGCTCAATGCTGATGGGATTCTTCCTCTTGCTCAGAATAATCACCTGAGAGGGCATAAATTCAAATTGAGGAAAGACAGATGTACGATAGACGTGAGGAAATTTGCCTTTAGCCAGTGGGTGGATGGTTGGTGGAACAGACTTCCATCCCTTGTCGTGGAATTTGATAGCCTAAATATGTTTAAGGCTCAGCTGGACAGGTATTTCGAATGAACAGAGGGGTGAAGTGGAAGTGGTAATTTTTTATTTATTTATTTTTTTTTAATTTTTTTTTTTTTTGGCTAATGCTGCATAAGCTTGCTTTCTTGCATCAAATGCCTCTACTAATGCTAATGCTAACATGCCAACAACTAATTTCACTGGTAGTCATCCAACTATCTTTTGCCAATATGTCTACACCATTAGCCTTAGTCCACAAGCAAGATTTCTCCTTGGACTTTTAGTCACATTTTAGAAATGAGAAGTTGGCAATCAAGAAATGCAAGCAAAATGAAGATGCAAAGTAATTTTCTCAATCACTATGCACATAGGAATAAATGTTACTCAGAGAGGAGACATTAAGAAGATAGTAGGGCTACCAATACATTCTTCATTTACTTCTGCTTAGATCTGTTTAATTACCCTTGTGCCATTGGACAACATGACATAGCCAAGTGGTGAATATGGAAGTACAGTAATATATGTGTTGACCATTGTTCAAATCACATAACCACAAAATACAGTAAATGATAATATTCATGTGAAATATTTTACGCTTCAAAAGAATATTATCTTCTGATCTGCATTGTCATGCCAGAATAAACGAAATATATGCTATTATAGTAAATGTTAGCATAGTTGCTAGCGGAATCGATTCTCATTTTACAACTGAATGTGTATACAGATGTTGATCAAGAAAATAATGCACTCTGAGCTGCATCAGAGACCCATCCCTAATAGTGTGCATGTAGTGTGTAAGTCCATGAACAGCTAAAGTTACAAATGTGGAAGTGTTGAGATCAGTCAGCAGAGAAAAGAAATTGCTGTCTCTAATCAAGAAACAAAAAACTTTTGTTTTGGTCACATTATGAGACATCAAGAAGAATATGCAGTGCCACAAATCATTCTGACTGGAAGAATTAATGGTAAGCAGAAGAATAGCATGGCTGGATAATTTGAAGGAATGGACAGGCAAAACTGTGGAACAATTATTATTATTATTATTAACCATATGGTGCAATGAAGCCTGAGGCTTATGCTGCACCAGCCAAAAAAAAAAAAAAAAATCCCGAGTTACCCTGAGAGAGAGAGAGAGAGAGACACAGAGAGAGAGAGAAGTAGAAGGGAATCACCAAGAAAAAGAAGAATGATGATATCCAGCTCATTATTTCATGATGTTTACAACAGATGCTGATTGCCAACCCCAGATGGAATGGCAACCTATGATGATGAGTGTTTAAGTCTCGATAGTGTGTATGTTTCAGGCACTGCCAAGACTTATGTTAAGATGAATATTCAGTTGTCAAGGTTTGTTGTGGCCATTCTTCCAGGTTATCAGCCAGTTGGGCACCTAAAAACTTGATGAAGCTGATATTCAGGTACTACTGCATAAAAATTTCAGCAAAGTCTGGTAGTTCTGTGACAACCAAATACCATACACCCTCCCACTGACACTGATGAGACCATGGTGATATACCCGGGATATATCCCCATGTGAAAAGGTCTAAAAAATACTAAGCCTATCATGCTGGTAGTAACCACTAAAGGGTGAATCAAGTAACCTGGGTTCAGATGTGGTGTCTACACCACACAATGGAATGGTCAAGCCTCTGTGATACTAAATTATATTAGGTGGTGGATGACTCTCACCAGCTAGTGCACTAAAACCACCTTGCTTAACCCCAAAAGTGGGCATGGCAAAAATCACACAAACATGCACACTGTTGCATTACATACAGTACTAAATATTTCTGTGAAAAATATTTAGTTTAAAAGAAAATAGTTTAAAATGGCACACTATAATTTTCTTATTCATTCAATCTTTCCACTGTGTTGAGTAATAAGAACAAATACCGTATTTCCCCATGTATAAGATGCACCTTAATTTTGGGGCCCGAAATTTGAAAAAAAAATGTATTACATAAAGTTACTGAACTCAAGTTTTATTCATCATAAAATTCATACAACTCCTCATCTCTGTCAAAACTCCCATCCATTAGCTTGTCCTCATCTGTGTCTGATGACGAATCAGTCTTCATATCTTGCCTCGTCCTCAGTTCCATCTATGGCATTTGAAATGCCACACTTCTTAAATGACTTGACAATGATCTCAATCTTGATATTATCCCAGGATCTTTTCACCCAGGTACAAACTTCTCCTATAGTTGGATTCTTCACTCTTCCTGATGGTGTCAAATTGTCCCCAGAAGACTTCATCCATTGGTTCCATTCGTCTCTCATGGCAGCTTTGAAGGGTTTGTTAATGCTGACATCAAGTGGTTGGAGCTGCGATGTCAAGCCTCCAGGTTTAACGGCAGGTTTTGTTTTTTCCTCTGCAGCAATCTTCTTTGTGTTTTTTGTTATGTGTCCTGAACTGATCAAGCACCAATAGGGCAGGTTTGCATAAAAGCCCACCTGGTCTCCTGCTCCAAACTTTCTCAAACCAGATCTTCCTCCCATCCTGATCCATCCAACCCTTGTCATGAACTTGGACAATCAAAAGAAGACATCCTCGAGGAATGTCTTCTTTTGGCATTGTTTTGCATTTGAAAATCAGCATAGGAGGCAGCTTGGTTCCATCAGCACAAGCTAGAACAACTGAATAATAGCTCTTTTCATGTCCACTTGTCTTCACAGTTACAGTTTTCACCCCCTTCCTATCAACAGTTCTGTTACTTGGCACATCAAACTGAAGGAGGACTTCATCCATATTTGCAATCTGTCCCAACTCAAACTGATGTGTCTTCCAACACTGAATGACAAAACGATGAATTCAAGGACCTTCTGCTCATAGCTTTCAGGCATCTTTTGGGCAAGTCTGGTGCATGTAGGCATGCTTAGTCCATTCCGTTTCATGAACCTGAAGCACCAATTGTGCCCTCCTTTGAAATCAGCAACTTCTTTTTCATCAGCAATTCTTCTTGCCTCATGCTGAACCATCTTTGTGGACACAGGAATTCCAATTACCCTTTGTGCTTCAATCCATATCTTCAATTCCCTCTCTAAATCAGGCCATTTTGCTGACTTGCCTCTCATGGCCTTCTTCTGCTGTGGCATTTTCAGTAGGGTTTCTTCTTCCCGTAGCCAGTCTTGGATTGTTTTCTCAGGTGGAGGAGGACCAAACTTACGTTAAGCAGCACGATTTCCATTCACTTTTGCAAACTGGATCACTTTGCCACATTCTGCCCATTGAACGTGGCAAAACGTAACCTAATATACCGGTAACAAGTGCGAAACAATGAGCGCAAAGGCAACTAGCATAAAAAAGCGGGAAATGCAAGTAAAAAAATCTACAACCACTGAATGAGAGCCTTGTCGATCAATTCGGCCCTGGATTTTTTTTTTTTTTTTTTTTTTTATTTGGTAGTTGTTGGCGCATCGGCTTCTGTGGCCATATTGCACCTCCCAAGGTTTTTGCAGTACTTTGATCCAAGCCCGAGGCGGGAATCGAACCCGCGACCTTTGGGTTGCCGGGCAGGTACTTTACCCACTCGGCTAGCCCGGTCGGCTCGGCCCTGGAAAGATTGTGCAAGGCCTAAGAGGTAAACTTTTTTTCAGCCTGGTCTGTACTTGTTAACAGGAGAGACTGCTTCTACAGGGATGGGATACACTTAAATAGAAAGGGTGCAAGAATATTTGCTGATGCTATCGAAGCAGTATTAGGTGGGTTGGAAAACTGCTGTTTTGGGGAATAGCGAGGACTAATAGATTAACAGTAGCCACTGGCAGAGGTGAAAGTGATTCTTGCACTGCTTCTATTGGAATGAGCAGCAGCCTGGAAAACAAGATGCAGGATATTTCAGAGACTGCTGGGAGTCATTGCAGTACAAGTAAACACATGGGTTGTGTTAGGGTAGCTAAGAATAGGAACAGGTGCATGTATACTTGCATGTACACCAATGCTAGGACTTTGGTAAATAAATTTGATGAATTTGAGGTATTGCTCAAAACATCAAAGACAGATATTGTTGAGATATCAGAGACGTGGTGTCACACAGATATAAGGAATGCAGAACTGGAATTTGGGGAGTATAATGTGTACAGAAAGGATAGACAGGATAGGATGGGAGGAGGGGTTATGCTATTAGTTAAGAAACACATAAAATCCAAGGAAGTGAAACCAGTCGACATCGCTAGGCAGTGCAGTGTCGAGTCAGTTTGGTGTGACGTAAGCATTGGGAGATCAAAATTGAGAGTAGGAGTGTGCTATAGGCCTAATGACTCTGATGAGTATAATAAGAAACTGTACAGAGAAATAGAATGGGCAAGTAAATCAGAGAGTCTTATAATGGGGGATTTTAATTTCCCAGATATTGACTGGAATTTGTGGGTTGGTCACTCACACACTAGCAAGGCTTTTGTGGATTTATTGGATGATTGTTTTCTACATCAGCATGTTCGGGAGGCAACTAAAGGGAGTAATACTCTTGATCTGATTATCAGTAGTGATTCTTCATGCATTAAGAATCTGCAAATAAAGGAACTACTAGGTGGCAGTGATCACAGTGTGCTGAAGTGGGATTTACTAAAGAGGTAACTACCATCAGGGGTAAAGGGAAGAGTTTTTGCTTTCGTAAAGGCGACTACAATGGTCTCAGACAATATTTAAATTCTATACAGTGGGACCAACTGATGATGTTACCAACAGCAAATTAAAAATGGGAAACATTCAAAGAACTTATCTTGGAAGCTACTAGGCTTTACATACCAACTAAGAAATATTGTTCAAGGTTTAGGCCTAAATGGATGTCAGATGAACTGAGACATATGGCAGAGAAGAAAAATGCATGAGATACATATAAATTAACATGTGACACAGAAGCCTATGATAGACATAAGCTGGTCTCTAACCAAGTTAGAAAGGAGGTTAGGCAGGAGAAGGCAGATTACGAAAAATCTTTGGCAAAGGATGGAAAGAAAAACAGCAAAGAGTTCTTTACTTATGTAAACTCTAGAAGAAGGGAATGAATCAGATTGGTCCACTTAATATCGTTGGTTCAACTGTTGATGATCCTGCTCAGGTAGCTAACAAACTAAATGAATATTTTGCATCAACATTCACACATGAGGAGTTATTCAGCGAGGGGGAATACCATAGGTGTATTAAACTCTGGCAGTAACTAGATAATCTTGTAATAACTGAGAGTAAAGTGGAGGAGAAATTGTTGAAGATAAACACAAGAAAGGCACCTGGGGTGGATGGGATCTATCCAGTTATATTAAAGGAGGCAGCAAAGGAAGTAAGCAAACCCTCAGCCATAATTATGAGAGTTTACTTGGACTCAGGGGAGGTACCCATAGACTGGAGATGTGCAAATGTGATCCCAATTCACAAAGGAGGATCAAAGGCTGACACAAATAAATATAGACTGTGAGTTTAACTTCTGTTCCAGGAAAATTAATGGTGGCCCTGGTTAAAGAAGCACTGCAGGATCATCTAGAAGACTTAAGTTATAGCTCGGATACAGCATGGTTTTGTTAAGGGAAAGTCTTGCCTGACCAATTTGATTGGATACTATGATGCAGTCACAAAAGAATTGGATGCCGGGAATAACTTTGGTATTATATATTTGGATCTTAGAAAGGCTTTTGATACTGTTGCACATGGAAGACTGCTGCACAAATTGGAGCAGTGTGGTATTGGAGGCAAACTGCTGCTATGGATAAAGGGATGGTTGAGGGGGAGAAGACAGAGAGTGGTAATCAATGGACACTGCTCATCGTGGACTAATGTTATTAGTGGAGTCCCTCAGGGTTCAATGTGGGTCCATTATTGTTTTCTGTATTTATAAATGATATTAATGATGGTATATCAAGCTTAATGTCCAAGTTTGCAGACGATACAAAGGTTCGCAGGGTTGTTAAGGACACTACTGACACTAGGATCTGGAAAGGTTGAGCAGATGGGCTTTGAGGTGGCAAATGAAGTTTAACATTGACAAATGTAAAGTGCTACATATGGGAAACAGCAACCCCAGAGCAACGTATCAACTCTGTGGTACTACACTGACAGTGGTAGAGAATGAAAGGGATCTGGGGGTGGTTGTGCAGGCAGATATGAAGTTTTCGGACAGTGCAGACGGGCTGCAAGAGTAGCTCATGGTGTCTTGTCAATGATATACAGGAATTTTTCTAGCAGGGATAAGGAGGTGATTATTCCCTTGTATAAGGCAATGGGCTGGCCACACCTTGAGTACTGTATACAGGTCTGGAGGCCTCATTTCAAGAAGGATGTAGAGCTGCTGGAACAAGTACAGAGAAGGGCAACAAGATTAGTGAATGGAACAAAGGGTTGCTCTTACAAATAAAGGCTTAAGTTTTGCAAATTACACTGTCTGGAGACTAGGCACCGGCGAAGTGATCTGAAAGAGGTGTATAAAGCCCTGAATGGTTTGAGCATGCTCAATGCCGATGGGATTCTTCCTTTTCTCAGAATAGTCACCTGAGAGGGCATAAATTCAAATTGAGGAAAGACAGATGTAGGATAGATGTGCAGAAATTTGCCTTTAGCCAGTGGGTAGTTGGTTGGTGGAACAGACTTCCATCCCTTGTTGTGGAAGTTGATAGCCTAAATAAATTTAAGGCTCAGCTGGACAGGTATTTTGAAAGAACGGAGGGGTGAAATGGGAGTGGTTTTTTTTTTTTTTTTCTGGCTGATGCTGCATAAGCTTGCTTTCTTGCATCATATGCCTCTACTAATGCTAAGACATACCCAGTTTTTAGACCCCAAATTTTTCAAAAAAGGGTGCGTCTTATACATGGGGAAATACGGTAATATCTTCGCTAACAGCAGCAGTCTTGCTAAATAAAAATTGTTTCCAAAATACTACTTCCAATGCATTGCGAAAAAGTTAAATAAATGTATAAAACAAAAAATCAATAGGAAAATTATACACAGTGAGGCTAGCAGCAAATTTTGTACATCAGATTTTTTTTTATGGCTATATTTTTTCAATTAAAAATACAGCCATAAACTAATCTGACGTAAAAAAAGCTTTTTTTTTGTTTGTGAATGTACCTGCTGACAAAAAATACTGGCTACGCTACTGCTCTTATTGTTTGATAATCTGGTTCTCTCCTTTATATATACAGCTACAGTAGCTACCATGTAGGCAGGCAAGGCAATTGCCTGCCTACATGGTAGCCACTCCGTGCCCTTTAGGGGCCCGTGTCTTTGGCTGTCTCCTATTTTTGCAATTTTGATATATACAGTCAGTTTTTGACAGTATATATTTCATATATACTGTCAAAAACTGTCATATTGTCATATATACAGTTTTATATACAGTATTGTCATATATACAGTTTTTGCAATTTTCATATATACAGTCAGTAACTACGCTACTGACTGTATATATATATTTTTTGACATCCGCTGATTTCTAAACAAAACTTTATATATCCATATTTTTGTCATCACTAATAAGTATAATATTTATTGTTTATAATTACTATTGCTAATGGATTTTTTTAATTTGTTCCAAGACAAGCTAAGTGATTCCCCTCCCCCCTTTTTTTGTAACCCTACTTAACGTTGGTGCTCATTGCATCACGATGTCTGTTTCAAAAACTGAGGTGTTTTTTGACTTTCCTGAAAAATTTTATGCATTGGATAATTCGATACGTTTTGTAGCGTACTGAAAATTATCTTGAAATTATCTTTTCTTTTCAATAATAATCAAGTGCATTCTTTGTTTGTATATTACGTGCAATTCATGTGAAACTAGCACAGCGTCATTTCATTTTGATACAGCCATTTTCCCGAAACCACCGCTGTGGGTCCAACAACAAGTTACTGAAGCAAATGAGTAAACTTGCCGGCCGGCTTTTTGAGTTGGCAAATTGCCACGCAAAAAAAAAAAAAAAAAACATGCTTCTAGCAAGGTCGTAGAAACCCAAAAGAGCAAGTCTACTAGCTCGTGTGTATACCCTGACAACAAGCAACGTTCTGGAAAGCTTCCGTTACAACCTACTTGAACTGCAGATCACGTGCAAAGCCTACTATCCAACAGTAAGGGTACGCCTATCCCAGAAACTCAAGGGAAGGTTATCAGGAATAGTTTAGAATAAGGGTTTGTAAGTTAAGTAATAGTTCGTTTTCCCTTCCTCGTTTTTTTGTTTGATTTAGAAGACAAAAAATGAAAAAAACGTGGCACAGTCCGGCAGGTTCTTGCCCTCAGGGTTGGTTCTTAGCTTTCGTTATTGTAAATAATTTTATTGCGCTATCTAATTTAACCTATCAGTATAAAGATGGCCGTGTACTGGGCTTATACAGATATTATAAACCATGAATTTTTGTTATTTTTTTATATAAAATTGGTAAAAGCTACTCGGTTTTTTTTTTTTTTTTTTTGTAGTTGTTGGCGCATAGGCTTCTGTGGCCATAATGCACCTCCCAAGGTTTTTTTTTTGTAGTACTTTGATCCAAATCCGAGGCGGGAATCGAACCCGCAACCTTTGGGTTGCCAAAGCTACTCGTAAACAATTCTTTTCTTACTCCTCCGGTCGAATGAGTTTTGAATTTCGTGTTTATTTTTCTTCACCGGTGCACTTTTAAAGTGCACCCATGGCAATGACAGACTTGTGAGCAGACTCCCTTGCTCAGTTTTCCTAAGCATTTTGATTTTTTTCACACAGATCCTTCACAAAGTCTGTGTAATATGCTCCTGTGATTGCTTAGCTTTTCTGAAGGTAATTATTATTTTCCGGGAACGGATGTTAAGCTAACCGGCCTGCAATTACCCATGCCACATTTTGATCCATTTTATGAATTAGGGATACATTTGCACATCTTCAGTTCATAGGGACCTCCTCCCCTCAATCCAAAGATGATCTCAGATTTATGGCTAAGGGTTTTCATACCTCCTTTGCTGCTTCTCTTAATATAACTAGATAGATTCCATCCAACCCAGGTGCCATTTTTACGTTTCTCTTCCACTTTCCATTCAAACACATAAAATCATTTATTTCCCCATTTAGACTTTGATAAATGTCTGGAAACCCCTTCCCTAAAGAATTCTTCATGTGAAGTAGATGCAAAATACCTATTCAATTTGTCAACAACCTGACTAAGGCCATCAACAGTTAACCCATTGACGTAAAGTGGTCTGATAGTAGTAGTAGTAGTGGCATGTGATGCAAGAAAGCAAGTGTATGAGCTTATGAGCAGTATCAGCCAAAAAAAAAAAAAAAAAAAATCACACCATTCCCTCCAAATGTTGATGTGATTCAACCTCTTCCTTCTACTGTCAATAGAAGTCTTTGCTAGAGACTTCTCATAATTTACAAAAAAGCTCTTCAAGCTCTCATAAATTCTCATCAGAATGACATGAGTTGGAGCCTAATTTTTTTACACTTTCTGCACCAAACACACAGAAAGACATCCCACCTTGGCTATATCGTGTCCTGTTCCAGATCTGGAAACATTGCACAAGTTGCACATTTTGTTAGGCCATGGTTCATGGGAGAATTGCCCCCTTCTGTTCTCCCCTGAGCCATGTCCCGTTCCACAAAGCCCTGCACACATTTCACATCTTGCACATTTTTTTAGACTGTGATGCATTGGAGAATAGCCTCCTTCGGTTCTTCCCCAAGCCACAGCACTCCCGCTACTTTGTGCCTGTTGCTTTGCTGCTCTTGTCTGGGGCATGATTTCCATTTAAATACAATTTAATTGTTTAACAATGAAAATTAATAATATTAATCAATTGACAATATTCCTAAATGCAATGATACATATTATGCTATCAAGTTATGTGTTATGCTATACTGTTAAGTTTGCAGAGTTTTAAATTAGTTTTATCCTTACTAAAAATAATATTTCTTAGCTAAAAACAAAAAAATATAAGACATTATTAAATATGTGATTAGTACCTAATCACATAGTTTGGCATATATTTTTTCAGTCACCAAGCTATTTATTTATCATAATTAAAATCATACAATTCCATTGCACTACTCGTTATATGCTACAGTATTCACGAAAAAACACTGATACAAAAGCTCTACGAATAATAAGTTGTAACTTACAAATTCTCTAGCTAAATTTAAAAATAATCTAGTGAACATGAATAAGACTATTAAACTATTTGTCAAACACAATTTAATATATTAATTAATTGACAGGTTACTGCCATTGCCTCATGTTTGTAGATAGTGAACTACCAAAGTAGATAAATTGGAATTTACCTTCTTCAGTAGTGGAAAATTTTGAATCACAGTGTACCACAGTTTTTGTTAAATTTTTTTTAAAATTAGAAAGGTTTAATACAAAAAACAACATACTACAAAGTAATTTAAGATTTTTTATTGATTAAGTATTGAAAAATTTACAGCAAAAAAAATATTGAAATTATTAATATTAACACTTATACTGATTTTTCATCAAAATATCCTCCACAGGATTTTATCACTGCCTTACACAGACATGGCATTCTGGTAATTAATTTTATAACAGAATTTTGACTACCATTATTCCAAGTGATCTGCCAGGTTCTCCATAAATTCTGTTTAGATGGGCAGACTTAATGGACATGACTTTATTATTATTATTATTATTATTATTATTAGCCATATGATGCAAGGAAGCCTGAGGCTTATGCTGCACCAGTTAAAAAAAAAAGCTCCCAAGTTACCCTGAGAGAGAGAGAGAGAGAGAGACAAAAGTAGAAGGGAATCACCAAGAAAGAGAAGAATGATGATATCCAGCTCAGGACCCTGGGTGTGCCAAGCCCATACTCACCAGATGTGAGCCCCCGGACTTTGCTAAGAAACTTTTAATACACATATAAGATAACTTTTTTTGGGGGAAGCACAAATCAAACATATAACACTGAACTCAGGCATGCTACTACCCATGTCAATTCTGTGAAGTATTAATGGATAGCGAAGAAGATGGCTGAACTGATAATCTGCTTTCTGGTTACAAGAAATGAACAGGTATTTAGTATTTTACAATTTTAATTTATTATCCATATACCCATACTAAAATCAGCAGCCAAAATGTGCTACCTGAAGGCAGCACGGCTGACTGACTATGCACACAGCATTAGAGATGAAAAATGCCCCTGCTATAAGAAAATAATACAGCAAATACAATCTAGGACCAACTATGGGCCAGACTGAAAACAGAAATGTGACTAGGGCTTTAAATCTCGTCCAATTGAATGCTCAAAGAGCAAGAACTGTTGTAGATCAGATCAAACTCAAATTAGAAGAAAATAATATAGATATCTTGATACTCCGAGAACCCTACACACATATGGGTAGGGTTCAAGGATACCCAAGAGGCCACAAAATAATAGAATACACTCCGGTGTCCCTTCTACAGCAATAGTGATCAGAAACACTAACCTTACAGTCACAAAGGTGGGTCACCTCTGCTCCCCAGTGGCAGTGTGTGCCCATATCACCAGGCCAAAGATCCCATACAGTGTCAAATGAAATCAGAGTAGCTGCCACAGATAACAATATAGATATTATTGCTATACAAGAGTCTTACTGTGTTAAGGCTCAGTTTGGTCAACCTTCAAGGATTGTGGAATTTCCAATACATGCTAGAGTAATACAGTATGAGGAAGGAGATCCAAAAGCTGGAATAGTGGTAATGAATAAGAATATTGATATAGTTTCAATACATAGTTTTAATTCTAAAAATGCAGTATGTATTATGCAGTATGTTACATATTTTTCAATTACATTTTATTTAATTTCAATCTACTGTTTGCCCTTTGCTGACTCTAATGAGTTACTCAATTATTTAGAACATGCCATGCAATATCTTGGAGGTAGTAAAGTTATCATATCTTCAGATGTAAATGCAAAATCAAGTTACTGGTACAGTTCAATGATGGACTCTAGAGGGATAATGCTGGAAGAATTTATAGATAGTCATAATTTACTTATAATCAACAGACCTAGTATTTATACACCTTATTATAGTACTATAAGACAATCAAACATCGATGTTACAATAAGTAACTGTAGATTTCATAACCAGGTAACAAATTGGATGGTTCATACTAATTGGACGATCAGTGACCACAGAGTTATCACTTATGAAATTAATGACACTGTGGTTTGCAATTATGATCAGACTAGGCCAGTTTATTAGATTTTCTATAAGAAATATTGACTGGAATGCATTTGAAATGTATATAAAGATTGATTATATAACCTTTAACTGGACTAGACTAGATTTAATTTCTACTGCTAATCTGGTCGATCAAATATCTACCTCTCTCTGTTGAAGGTGTTATATAAATCAATGAATAAAAAGATTGTCACCCCAAGGAACTGTGTTTGGTGGAACCACGAGTTAACAGTATTAAGAAAGTTAGTTCATTCTGCCAGGAAGAAATACCAACATCACAGGCACTGGCTGGAAAATGAGGTATATTGACTTCGTAATGAATACTTGACAATTAAAAATAGACATACCAAAGAAATTCTAAATAGGAAGTGTGACATGTGGAAGCAATTTGTAACAACGAATAACACTAATCCATGGGGGCTATTGTATAAAATTTCAAGAGAAAAACTGCATACAGCTGAGCTATTTTGGCTCAGTATGGAACCTTGGCATGGACATATACTGTTGATGCGATAATAAAAAGGTTGTTTCCTACAGATGATTTGCAATATCATATGGAAATACGGGAAGCAAACTTTGATCATACTACCAGAAATCAATGTGAACCCTTTACTACAGATGTGTTGAAACAAGTTCTACAGAAGATTAAAATTAATAAATGTCCTGGAATAGACACAATTGAAAATATTCCTATATTAAAGTTCTTTGAATTCTTTCCGCAGGTTTTATTAGCATTATATAATAAGTGTTTGTGCAATGGTATATTCCCCAAAAGAATGGAAAACAGCCTTGATAAAACTGGTTAGAAAGCCAAACAAACCAGCCCAACATACAAAGTCATACCGACCAATAGCACGCACTTCTGGCTAATCTGGGAAAAAATATTAGAGCATTTAATGGTCCTACAAATAACACAAACTTTAGTAGATAAAAACAAGATTTCTGATAAACAGTATGGGTTTACTGCGGGTAGATCATGTGAGGATGCTCTTGTTGATATTTTCTCTCAGATAAGATACATAGTTCTAATGCCAAGTATGAATTGGCAATATATGTGGATTTTGAGGGGGAGCCTTGACTCCCTCTGGTGGGAGGGAGTCCTTGACCGTCTAAGATTGCCCTTATCAATTATATAAAAACTATTTCTCGGACAGATACGTAATAGTGAAGTCACAACATCGTAGTCTAAAAAGACAAGTCATGTGAAGGTGCCTCGGGAGTGGTATTGGGCCCGTTACTATGGAACATGATACTAAATGAATGGCTTGAAAGAGATTTTGACTGTTGTAGAATTATAGCTTTCGCAGATGACCTCATTCTCATTGTTTGTGGTCAATTAAGGACAGCCATAGAGCTAATTGCTAACTACATCCTTAATGATCTCTACCAATGGTCTATTAATAATAATAAATAATAATTAATAATAAATCCTAGTAAAACAAAAATGGTGATTTTTAAAACTCAACTAGATCACGAAGACCGCAAATTAAAATTAATCAAATACAGCTACCATTAGTAAAAGAAAATAAATATCTTGGAATTCTGATGGACAATAAGTTAAGCTTTCATCCTCATTTGACATCTTGTGGAGAAAATTAAAAAGTTCTCAGGAATGATAATTAGAATTTCAAGGGCAGACTGGGGTCTTTCTAGAAAAATTCACCTTTATGTTACAAAGCAGTGTTCTTACCTATTGTCACATATATTTTTTTTTTTTTTTTATGAAAACCCCAAACACGAAAGGCATCAAAACCTATAGCACTTAGTACCGTGGATGGGTTGAAGGAGAAGTATGGGGGGGGGGATGCCGGAAACTTTGCTCTAGAGATTAAACATGGGTTTCAAGTGGTGGGTTTCATGGGTTTCAAACTTCAAGCCTCCAATAAGCAGAAGGAGCCTGGTTTTATAGAGCTAGAATAGTAAGAATTGCAAATACATTACAAACGATACAAAGATCGATATTAGTTGTTGTCAATCGTGCTTGTAGAACAGTATCAACTGGAGCACTGCAAGCTGGAACTATGCCACTGGATTTATATGTTATTTTCCCGAGGATATTTACTACAGAATTAAAAGAATTAAATATTACTACAGAATTAAAAGGGAGATACCAACTATATATCTAAATATACAGCTCAATTTACAGGCTAATCCAAAGATAGAGAAGAAAAAAATGTTGGAATGAACTGATTTATCTATGGCAGACCAAATGGGACAGTTCCTCAATGGGAGTTGTAACAAGAGGTTTTATACCACAAGTTACATATCTACTAAATAAGTCGATAAGAACATGGTTTTCTATGGGAATGGAAACTTCATAATATAATAACAGGACATGGATCTCTCAATGAAAAATTATTCCAACTGGGACTAATTGATTGGCACACCCAGGATCCTGAGCTGGATATCATCATTCTTCTCTTTCTTAATGATTTCCTTCTACTTTTCTCTCTCTCTCTCTCTCTGTCTCTGGTAACTCGGGAATTTGTTTTGGCTGGTGCAGCATAAACCTCAGGCTTCCTTGCACCATATAGCTAATAATAATAATAATACAGATTTATGCACATGTGGAGCTGTAGAAAACTGGAAGCATGTACTTTGACTGTCTGTATTATGTTGATTTACAATTGCAAATGCAGGGCTGTTTCTAATTTATATCCTAGGGGAGAGGAGAATCTTCTCTTTGCCAGAGCAACTTTTCAGAAATTGCAAGAATTTGCTAAGGAAGTATTTAAAAGATGACAGATGGTTTACTAAGATTTTGAGAGTAACAATTAGTACTAAAAAGTGGGAGTTGCCAGCAGTTTTTTTATATTTTTAATTATTTTTTTTTATTTATTACTTTTAATTTTCTTCTTATTTTTTTATTTATTACTTTTTAATTTTTTTTATTTATTTTTTATTTGTTTATTTTTTCTTATATACGTTTATTTATTTTATTTTTATTTATTTTTTTTCTTATATACATTTATTTATTATTATTATTTTTTTAACACCACAGGAACTTTTATTCTTTCTTCCTTCTCCTCCTCTGGAGTGGGCCCCCAGAGGAATCTGGCCCACCTTTTGGCAACTGATTGGGTGGGTCAGAGTCTCGAATTGAGACAGTATGAGCACTATTGGGACTGGCCCACCTTCCCATGGTGTGGATGAGCACCCAGAATCGTTTGAGGATTAAGGTATTTTTTCCATACAGCATAAAAGAAAAAGAAACGAAATGATGATTCATTTTATTGGTTGAAGGCTAAGTAAGGTTCTGAGGCCAAAATGAGAAGTCATTTTGGTAATTGTCATTTCAGAATGTATCACATGGCATCTGCTTAGCTTGGTGTTTTTTCATTCAAAGAACTCCCTATAACAACAAAGGTCGTGTTCAGTTCTTTTGTTTATGCCTAGACTGCATTTCTCGTTCAAGTCGTCATCTTCGAAAATCCTTAAAGGGGTTGGAATGGTTGTGTAAAGGAAAGTGTGCATTCAAAACAAAAATTCTCCTTCACTAATATGAGCATTCTTCATTAAGATCAATAATACTGCCATTGGCAATGGCACTGAGTTTATTAACTTCATCATCCTTTATTCCCTGACAATCTACAGTGTGTACAAAGATTCAGAGCATGGGTGTTTTGGGTAATCGGATGCTGGGATTTCAGATCACTTCGCCGGTGCCTAGTCTCCAGACAGTGTAATTTGCAAAACATAAGCCTTTCTTCGTAAGAGCAACCCTTTGTTCCTTTCACTAATCTTGTTGCCCTTCTCTGTACTTGTTCCAGCAGATCTACATCCTTCTTGAAATGAGGCCCCCAGACCTGTATACAGTACTCAAGGTGTGGCCTGACTGTTGCCTTATACAAGGGAATAATCACATCCTTATCCCTGCTAGAAAAATTCCTGTATATCATTGACAAGATACTATGAGCTACTCTTGCAGCCCGTCTGCACTGCTCAGAGAACTTCATATCTGCCTGCACAATTACCCCCAGGTCCTTTTCATTCTCTACCACTGTCAGTGTAGTACCACAGAGTGATATGTTGCTCTGGGGTTGCTGTTTCCTATAAGTAGTACTTTATATTTGTCAATGTTAGCATTAGCATTAGTAGAGGCATTTGATGCAAGAAAGCAAGCTTATGCAGCATCAGCCAAAAAAAAAAAAAAAAAAAACCCCACTTCCACTTCACCCCTCTGTTCGTTCAAAATACCTGTCCAGCTGAGCCTTAAACTTATTTAGGCTATCAACCTCCACTACAAGGGATGGAAGTCTGTTCCACCAACCAACCACCTGCTAGCTAAAGGCAAATTTGTGCACGTCTTCCTACATCTGTCTTTCCTCAATTTGAATTTATGCCCTCTCAGGTGATTTTTCTGAGCTAGAGGAAGAATCCCATCAGCATTGAGCATGCTCAAACCATTCAAGGCTTTATACATCTCTATCAGATCACCTCGCTGGTGCCTAGTCTCCAGACACTGTAATTTGCAAAACTTAAGCCTTTCTTCGTAAGAGCACCCCTTTGTTCCATTCACTAATCTTGTTGCCCTTCTCTGTACTCGTTCCAGCAGCTCTACATCCTTCTTGAAATGAGGCCTCCAGACCTGTATACAGTACTCTAGGTGTGGCCTGACCATTGCCTTATACAAGAGAATAATCACTTCCTTATCCCTGCTGGAAAAATTCCTGTATATCATTGACAATACTCCATGAGCTACTCTTGCAGCCCGTCTGCACTGCTCAGAGAACTTCATATCTGCCTGCACAACCACCCCCAAGTCCCTTTCATTCTCTACCACTGTCAGTGTAGTACCACAGAGTTGATACGTTGCTCTGGGGTTGCTGTTTCCCATGTGTAGTACTTTACATTTGTCAATGTTAAATTTCATTTGCAACCTCTCAGCCCATCTGCTCAACCTTTCCAGATCCTGTTGCAGTAGCATAGTGTCAGTAGTGTCCTTGACAACCCTGCCAACCTTTGTATCGTCTGCAAACTTGGACATTAAGCTTGATATACCATCATCAATATCATTTATAAATACAGAAAACAATAATGGACCCAACACTGAGCCCTGAGGGACTCCACTAATAACATTAGTCCACGATGAGCAGTGTCCATTGATTACCACTCTCTGTCTTCTCCCCCCTCAACCACCCCTTTATCCATAGCAGCAATTTGCCTCCAATATCACACTGCTCCAATTTGTGTAGCAGTCTTCCATGTGCAACAGTATCAAAAGCCTTTCTAAGATCCAAGTATATAATATCAAAGCTATTCCCTGCATCCAGTTCTTTTGTGACTGCATCATAGTATCCAATCAAATTGGTCAGGCAAGACTTCCCCTTAACAAAACCATGCTGTGTCTGAGCTATAACTGAAGTCTTGTCTAAATGATCCTGCAGTGCTTCTTTAACCAGTGCCTCCATTAATTTTCCTGGAACAGAAGTTAAGCTCACAGGTCTATAATTACTTGTGTCGGCCTTTGATCCTCCTTTGTGAATTAGGGTCACATTTGCACATTTCCAGTCTATGGGTACCTCCCCTGAGTCCAAGGAAGCTCTCATAATTATGGCTAAGGGTTTGCTTACTTCCTTTGCTGCCTCCTTTAATATAACTGGATAGATCCCATCCACCCCAGGTGCCTTTCTTGTGTTTATCTTCAACAGTTTCTCCTCCACTTTACTCCCAGTTATTTCAAGATTCTGTAGCTTACTGCTAGAGTTGAATACACCTCTGGCATTCCCCTCGCTGAATAACTCCTCATGTGTGAATGTCAATGCAAAATATTCATTTAGTTTGTTAGCTACCTGAGCAGGATCATCAACAGTTGACCCATCAATATCAAGTGGACCAATCTGATTCATCCCCTTCCTTCTAGAGTTTACATAAGTAAAGAACTCTTTGCTGTTTTTCTTTGCATCCCTTGCCAAGGATTTCTTGTAATCTGCCTTCGCCTGCCTAACCTCCTTTGTAACTTGGTTGCATATCAACTTGTATCTATCATAGGCTTCTGTGTCATGTGTTAATTTGTAAGTATCCCATGCATTTTTCTTCTCTGCCATCATTAGTTCATCTGATTAGTTCTCTCATTAGTTCATTTGACATCCATTTTGGCCTAAACCTTGAACAATATTTCTTAGTTGGTATGTAAAGCCTAGTAGCTTCCAAGATAAGTTCTTTGAATGCTTCCCATTTTGAATTTGCTGTTGGTAACATCATCAGTTGGTCCCACTGTATAGAATTTAAATACTGTCTCAGTCCATCGTAGTCGCCTTTACGGAAGCAATAACCCTTCCCTTTACCCCTAATGGTAGTTACCTCTTTGAGTAAATCCCACTTCAGCACATTGTGATCACTGCCACCTAGTGGTTCATTTATCTGCAGATTCTTAATGCATGAAGAATCACTGCTGATAATCAAATCAAGAGTATTACTCCCTCTAGTTGCCTTCTGAGAGGAGGCAACTAGAGAGGCAACAGCTGAGAGGTGGCAAATGAATGTTAAACTTCATTTGCCACCTCTCAGCCCATCTGCTGAACCTTTCCAGGTCCTGTTGCAGCAGCATAGCGTCAGTAGTGTCCTTAACAACCCTGTCAATCTTTGTATCATCTGCAAACTTGAAAATTAAGCTTGATATACCATCATCAATATCATTTATAAATACAGAAAACAATAACGGACCCAACATTGAACCCTGAGGGACTCCACTAATAACATTAGTCAACGATGAGCAGTGTCCATTGATTACCACTCTCTGTCTTCTCCCCCTCAACCATCCCTTTATCTATAGCAGCAATTTGCCTCCAATGCCACACTGCTCCGATTTGTGCAGCAGCAATTTGAAGTTTTTCATAATAAAATCATTAACATCTTAAATTTTATTGTTATGTTTTCACATATAAATAGAGTATACTTCAATACGTGTAATTAAATACTAAATTTTTTATTCTTATATTACAAAAATGTTTTGTTATAAATTATTCATAACTAAAGTAGCAATAGACTCTAATCTACTAATTACTGCTCTCTTAATTTTTAGAAAAATATTAATGACCATGCATGATCTGAAAAATGAATTTAAAGAAGAATTCGTTAATTTTGTCTTGAAAGACAAAAGTGAATGATGAAGCAAGACCACTGTGTCTTCACTTCTATAAATGTCTTTTGAACGAAGCTTTGAAAGCTTCAAAACTTCAAAGACATCTTATGACGAATCATACTCAGTCAAAAACATATTGGTTGAAATTTGGCAAAAGAAGCTAAAAAAACTGTTAATAGAATGGTGCTTGTTACACCCTGTAATATTAGTTTCTTTTAAAAAAGGTAATAGAGGCATCCTTTGAAGTAGTCTGAAGAATTGCTAGGGCTAAGAAATCCCATGGTATTGGAGAAGTTTTTAGTGAAACCAACTGCCAAGCTATGACTTGCTTAGTCTGTCATGATGATGTTGCAAAGAAACTGAACCTAATTCCTTTGTTAGATAATACAATGAAAAGGTCTGACATCATAGAGTCTGAGGACATTTTGGAGCAGATTATTCAAAAAATTAAAACTACTACTAATTTTGCATTATAAATTGATGAATCTGTGGGTATTGCAGACTTTTCTAAGCTTGTGGTATTTGTTCATTTTAAAGACAAGGATAACATTCAAGAGGAATTCTTATTTTATGAAATGGCAGCAATAACAGGAGAAGATATTTTTCAACTGACAACAAACTTTTTAACCAAGCATAGCCTGTCATGATTGAATTGCTCTGCTTTGTATACTGATGGAGCACCAGCTATGATGGGAAGTCGACCAGGCTTTGCAATGCGTCAAGAATGAAAATCCAGATGTTATTATATCATAATCAATGTTTTTTTTTCCACAAAAAAAATCTTACTACTTGGGAAATGCAACCTCATCGCATACTCCCCTCCAGAAAGTCATAAAAGTTTGTAAACTTCATCAAGTCAAAAGCTCCGAATTCTAGAATTTTTAAAGAAGTGGGTTCCCAGTACAAATATCTATTGTACCAGTTGGAGGTCTGCTGGCTGTCTTGTGGAAAAGTTAATAAGCTGAGAACAGAGATAGAAATATGTTTGCAATAAAAAAAAAATTTGAATTAGCAGAGAAATCTAAGAATTCCATATGTTTGGAACTTCTCACATATTTCGCAGATATATTTGGACTGTTGAAAGAACTGAACAGAGATATGCAGGGCAGAAATAAAACAATGGTTGATATTGGCAAGAAGAGTTTTTAATTCAAATACAAGCTTAATCTATGGAGTATGAACATGAAGAAAGGCAAAATTGCTACCTTTCCTGTACTCAATGTTTTTCTGAAAGAATCAAACCAGATTTTGTTATTGGATGTTGAGCCAGTCTTTCAGGAACATCTGTAAAACAAGCTTAATAGATACATACCAGAACTGCCTGAAAATTCAGAGTTGGCACAAAGCAGTTGGGCCGACCGGGCTAGCCAGGTGAGTAATGTGCCTGCCTGGCAACCCAAAGATCGCGGGTTCGAATCCTGCCTCGGGCTTGGATCCGAGTAAAATGCAAAAACTTTGGGAGGTGCATTATGGCCACAGAAGCCAATGCGCCAACAACTAAAAAAAACAAAGCAGTTGGATACGAAATCCATTTGATAATTTGACTATTTGAATTTGAAAATTAAAATTTAATATTGTTCTCACTAACAAAGCAGTGTGAGAACAATATTAAATTTCAAGAAGAACTAATTGATCTTCAAACCAATGCAGTTTTGAAAGAAAAATTTGATTGTTACTTTAGGAAGTTTTTGGCACCAGCCTAAATATTTTCCTGTGCTGTCCGCTGAAGCTGAGAAAGCTTTGCTTCCATTTCCAACCAATTATCTGGTGAAGTAGGATTTTCGGCACTTTTTACTGTAAAAACAAAACACAGGAATTGACTTGATCCTCAGCATGATCTGTACCGTGCTATTTGCATGAAACACTGCAGTATCTAGAAAAACACAGCACCAGGGAAGTCTCTAATTGTGTCATTAAATTTTGAATTTTACAAGTAAATGTGTACCAAATTATTTTATTAAATTTATTTTTTAATAAACACTTTATTCATCCTACGATCTGATACCTTAACTGAAGCTTTATAATAATGAAATTATCAATTCACCTATTAACTTAACTTAGAATGGTATCCTGCACTGTCTTTCAATATTTTTTACGTATTTTTTTGGCTGCAGAAGAAAAAGGTCAGGGAACCACTGATATAAAGGATTACAATTTACCATTAGTAAGCTAGAACTCCCACACAAATATAACTACTTAATAATTGGTGGTTTCTGGATTCTGCATTGAATCCTGTCATCAGGCTAAATCAAGAAAAAAGGTTAATACTTTCTTGATTGGGCCTGATGATTGAGCCTTGACCTTTGGCTAAGTTTAAGACTCTAACCATCACTTGTGTGAAATCCTTTAGCAGGCCACCTTGAAAATTGACATATGAACATCCTTACCTACTTGTGTAACTTGTATAGATTTTCATCAGTCTACGTATTTAAATTTCATAAATGCCATGTGTTCTTATACAGCTTACTACTCACTTTAATCTTTCCCAGTAGAGGCTCATCCAAAAATCCAACACTCTCATCCATTTCAATATTCTCATCATGTATAGGTGGTGAGTGATCATTTCTGGAAGCATCACTTCCATCAGAAGACAAATGACTGGGTGGAGATGGTGTGGCAGTACGAGGAGGAGACCTCGTACTCCAGCTCCAAGCTCCAGAACTACTGTTACTGGTCCAGGAAAAGGAGCATAAACCTGAAATCAAAAAAAATATAATGAAACATAACATTCCAACCTAGAAATGAGTTAGATAACACAGCCATGAAAGATGAACAATGCAGTAATGAGCTTAGTATTGCTCTGAATGATCAGTAATATCAAAAAAGTAATAATCTTCCAATGTAGACTGTTCCTAAGGAGTAATTTGGAAATGGAAAGCTGTTTTTTCATGCATATAATGATGTAATAGAAGGATACATTCTAAAAAAAAAAAGGTATGTATCTATAAATATTTTTAAAAAAATTGGCATGCACATAATATAATGGGAGTGATACATGCCAAAAAAAATTCTTTGCTATTATACTGTATACATTGTACATATACAGCAACGAAACTACTGGTTGATCCTTCATATAATGTGTATATTACACTTTATTTTAAATACACAGCGCAGCATTATGTTTATAAGATTACATTCCGAAATCTTAAAATGGTCTTGGCCCCAAGATTTGAGGGGTTTCTTATTATATAAATGGAAATCATGTGCCAGACTAGAGCAGCAAAGCAACAGGCACCAATCACAATTCTCCCAGAGCCATAGCACTTCTGCTATGGCCCATGGGAGAATGGAAAGGGGATGATTCTCTTACAAACCATGGCCTGATGAAATGTGCTTTGGGCAATGTTTGCAGACCTTTCTGGAACAAGATATGATGCAGCCAAGGTCTGGTTGTGTGTTCGATGCAGAGAGTGTGAAGAAATTAGGAGACAACTCAGCATTCTGATGGGCATTTATGCGAGCTTGAAAAATACAGTGGATGCTCTCAAAGGAATTAAAATGAAGGAGCCCATCAAGCTCTCAGCTACCCAACTTAACACCAGAGAACACACTTGCAACCTTCAAGGTAGAGTGTGCTGGTGCTGCAGGAGTTAGTTATTGTTGGTGAGGTTATTGTCAGGGAAAAGAAATGATTTCTTTCTACTTTTGACTCACTCACTCACTCTCTCTCTCTCTCTCTCTCTCTCTCTCTCTCTCTCTCTCTCTCTCTCTCTCTCTCTCTCTCTCTTTCACACACACACACACAGGGTAACTTGGGATTTTTTTTTTTGGCTGGTGCAGCATAAACCTCAGGCTTCCTTGCACCACATAGCTAATAATAATAATTTGAAAATTTCTGCAATTCTGCCCAGACACGATAGGAGGGGGTATATGTTGAGAGCCTTGTCAATCAATTCAGCCCTGGAGAGAAAATGTGAGGCTCATGGGGTAGAATTTTTCTCATTGTGATCTGTGCTTGTTAACAGGAGAGACTGCTTTTACAAGAGGAATGAGATGCACTTAAATAGAAGGGGGTGCAAGAATATTTACTGATGCTATCGAGGCAGTGTTAGGTGGGTCAGAAAATGCTAGCTTGGAGGATACACAGAATAATAGCTTAAGTAGAGTTACAGAAAGAAGTGAAAGTGATTCTTGCACTGCTTCCATTAAAACATGCAACAGCCCAGTGAGCAGATTTCAAGGCCTGCTGTGGAACAAGGAAATAAATAAGCATATTAGGATAACTAAGAGTAAGAACAGAATCAAGTATACTTGCATGTACACCAATACTAGGAGTAGTGAAAATAAATTTGATGAATTTGAAGTACTAATTAAGTCATCAAATGCAGACATTGTAGGGATAGTAGAGACATGGTGTCATTAAGGCATAAGCAATCCCAAATTTCAATGTGGTGAGTACAATGTACATAGGAAAGGCAGATGGGAAAAGAGGGTTGGGAGTTATGCTCTTAGTTGAGAAGCATGTTAAATCTAAGGCACTACATCCAGTTGACAAAGGTGACCAGTGCAACGTTGAGTCAATGTGGTGTGACATAAACACTGGTAAAAACAAAATTGAGAGTAAGAGTGTGCTATAGGCCTCATAACTGATGAACATACCAAACAACTATACAGAGAAATAGAATTGGCCAGTAAATCAGATGCCTTATGATGGAGGATTATAACATTCCAGATGTTGACTGGAATTTGTGGGTGTCACTCACACAATAGCAACACTTTTATAGATTTATTGGATGACTGTTTTCTACAGCAGCAGCAGCATGTTAAGGAAGCAACACTCTTGATCTGGTTATCAGCAGCAAATAATCATACATTATGAGTCTGCAGGTAAAAGACTTACTGGGTGGCAGTAATCATAGTGTAGTAATGTGGATTTTCATAGAGACATAACTACTGTCAAGGGCAAAAGAGAAAGGCTTTTGCTTTCGTAAGGATGACAATAGTGGTCTCAAACAGTTTTTAAATTCTATGCAGTGGGACCAATAATGATGTTACCAACAGCAAATTGTAAATGGGAAGAATTCCGGGAAGTAACCATATAAATCACTAGATAACCAGTGGCACTAGGCTTTTCATACCAAATAAGAAATATAGTTCAAGGCTTAGAGCTAAATGGATGTCAGATGAACTGATGAGACTTGTGGCAGAGAAATAAAATGCTTGGGATGAATATAAATTATCAGGTGATAGAGAAGCCTATGGTATATATAAATTAGTGTGTAATCAAGTCACAAAGCACAGCACCAAAGACTTGTATGCTCATAATAACAGTAGAAAGAAGGGGGTTCAATCACATTGGCCCACTTGATGCCAATGGGTTAAATTTTTATGACCCTGCTTAGGCTGCCGACAACCTGGTTGTAATTATACAGTCAGATATGAAGTTTTCTGAGCAGTGCAGACAGGCTGCAAGAGTAGCTCATGGTGTTCTTGTCAATGATATACAGGAATTTTGCTAGCAGGGATAACGAGGTGATTGTCCCCTTGTATAAGGCAATGGTCAGGCCATACCTTGAGTACTGTATACAGGAGGCCTCATATTAGGAAGGATGTAGAGCTGCTGGAACAAGTACAGAGAAGGGCAACAAGATTGGTGAGTGGAACAAAGGGTTGCTGTTACCAAGAAAGGTTTAAGTTCTGCAAATTGCAGCATCTGGAGACTAGGCACCTGTGAGGTGATCTAATTGAGATGTATAAGGTCTTGAATGTTCAATGCTGCTGGGATTCTTCCTCTTGCTCAGATTATTCACCTGACAAATTCAAATTGAGGAAAGACAATTGTAGAGTAGATGTGCAGAAATTTGCCTTTATCCAGCAGGTGGTTGATAGTTGAAACAAACTCCCGTCTATTGTAGTGGAGGTCAACAACTTAAATAAGTTCAAGGCAGAACTGGACAAAACATTTGGAGTGAATGGATGAGTGAAATGGGAAGATTTTTTTTTTTTTTTGGCTGATGCTATATAAGTTTCCTTTCTTGCATCATAGGCCTCTACTAATGCTAAACTGAATAGGTATTTTGTATCTGCATTCACATGTGAATTGGGGAATTCTTTCAGGGAGAGGATGCCAGAAGTTTATCAAACTAATAGAGAGCTAAATTATTTTGTGTTACTGAATGGAAAGTGAAAGAGAAACTGTTGAAGCTAAACATAAGAAAGGCACCTGGGATGGATGGAATCTATCAAATTATATTAAGGGATGCAGCAAAGGAGATAAGCAAATCCTTAGCCATAATTATGAGCACATCCTTGGATTCAGGGGAGGTGCCTATAGACTGGAGATGTGAAAATGTATGCTCAGTTCACAAAGGGGGGAGGGATCAAAGGTTGACATGACTAATTGCAGACCTGTTAGCTTAACATCTGTTCCAGAGAATATAATGGAGTCACTGCTTAAAGAAGTGATGTAGGACCATTTCCATTAGACAGGAATGCAATTATACTGCATCATGTCACAGCATGGATTTGTTAAGGGCAGTTTTATCTGTCCAATCTGATTAGATACCATGTGCAAAAAATAATTTTGAAATCATATATTTGGATTTCAGGAAAGCTTTTGATACTGTTTTACAAACTGGAGCAATATGGCATTAATGGTAAGTTACTGCTATGGATAAAGGGATGGTTTAGAGAAAGGAGACAAAGAGTGGTTTATTATTAGTTGAGTTACCAAAGTTTGAGTGCTTGCCTTATTGTCATTTTCTGTATTTATTAATGATACTGATTAAGGTATATCAAGCTTAGTGTCTAAGTTTGCAGATGATATAAAGGTTGGCAGGTGGGTTAATGACTGTAATGAAGGTATGTTGCTTCTGCAAAAAGATCTGGTAAAATTAGGCAGATGGGCTGAGAAATGGCAATTGAAGTTTAGCGACATGCAGGGTACTGCATATGTGATGGCAGTAGGTGGTAGATGACTTTCATCAACCGGTGAAATACCACCACTTTGCTTATTGGAGGCTTGAAGTGGTGAAACCCATGTTTAGTCTCTAAAGCAAAGTTTCTGGCGTCCCCCCCCATACTTCTCCTTCAACCCATACACAGTACTAAGTACTATAGGTTTTGATATCTTTCATGTTTGGGGTTTTCATAAAAAAAAAAAATTAATGTACCTACTATGTGCTACTACACTCACAGTAGAGGAAATTGAAAAATTCTTCAAGGTAATTCTGTAAGTTGGATATGAAATTCTTGGAGCAGTGCAGACAGGTACCAGATCAGCTCATGGGACTTTGTCTATGATATACGAATTTTACTAGCAGGGATAAAGGGGTGATTATCCCACTGTATAAGGCAATGGTCAGGCCACATCTCGAATACTGCATACAGGTCTAGAGGCCTCAGCTTAGGAAGGATGTGGGCTGCAGAGAAAGGCAACAAGTTTGGTGATGGGAACAAAGGGGTGCCCTTGCCAAGAAAGCCTTCCATTTTGCAAATGGCAGCATCTGGAGACTAGGCACCTGTGGGGAGATTTGATTGAGGTGTTTAAGTCCTTGCATGGATTGAGTAAACTAAACGTTGACATTCTTCCTCTTATTGAGACTACATGAGGGGGGGGGGTATAGATTCAAACTGAGGAAGAATTGTTGCAGGATAGATAAGCAGAAGTTTGCCTTCAGGTGGTTGACTGTTGAAACAAACTTCCATCTGTTGTTGTGGTAGTGGATGGCTTAAATAAATTTAAGGGAGAACTAGACAAATTCTTGTAGGGTATGGATGGGTGATATGTGAAGAGTTTTTTTTTTTTTTTGCTGATTATTTATAAGCCTGCTTTCTTTCATCATTTTTCACTACTAATACTTACTATATTTATTTAATAATGTACTGCACAGCAAATGTATAGAAAGCATCTCCTCTACTAGAAAGAGCTGCAGTATGGCATTACAAAAAAAGCCTTTCTATCATAGCTTTGTACCTTTTGTGGCCTCCATGCTAAAATGATAATATATATATTGTTTGTTTGTTATTTGGTTTTTAGGAGCATTAGCAACTAAGGCCATATTACCTCAGGGATATGCGGTGGTCATTCCCTGACCTTTTCGCATCCTCCATATTTGGTGGTCACGGGCTCGAACCCCAGTCTAATCAAGAAGTGTGTGCTACGCACTGCTGCTCCTGCTCACCTGGCTACGGAGGTGCTATATATATATATATATATATTGTTAAATAATACTGAATATATATGTAAATTATTGATATTGGTATTATACATATAGTGTAAGGAAGCTACAGGCTTTCACTGACAATAAATAAAATAAAATAAATAACCTGTGTATTTTCTTCCTCACATAGGTAACTATGTAACTTGAATTTCCCCAAGTTATCAGAGAAACTGCTCTGTTCATTTTATTACTATACAAAGTGAATATCAATTCTAACTGAAATAAATATACAAATTTCAATAAATCACTGTCATTTAAAGAGTCATCTGTGGTAGTGCTGTATGATTTGCTACTTAGTGTTTTTTTTTATTTTTTTTTATTTTATCTTCAGTAGGCATATCCTTCTGAAACTTTTACATGGATACTTCAGGTAAGGATTCTTTTGACCTACTCTCCTCTTTGGTTTTTTGTTTTTCCATTTCTTTGGCACTTTCAGTTGCAGTATGACCAGTTACAGATTTCTTAGACTTAGCACTAGTAGACCTCAACTCTTCCAATTTAGACTCTTTTGGTTCTGCAGCTTCTTTTCATTAGCAGCTAAGGTTGGCACTGTTCTGCCTCAGAATTCGATTCTTTTTCTCTTGCAGAAGACTGCATTTTCTTCATAACTATAAACCATAATCTTCTAATAGCTTCATAGACATCTATAACTATGAAGCTGTAGACGTAGACATCTGTAGTTGCAGCAAACAGATAAGTTTTCCTTGCATTTTTTATCATATTTTAATTAGTTAACGTATTAATTTGTGTTTTACAAATATATTAAATAGGCTTAGTAGCATCCGTTGGTTTATTTTTTAAAGTTAGCTAGTGATTTTGTAAGTTACAACTTGCTACTCATACTGCTATCGTATTGGTGTTTGGTGGGAATATCGTAGTGTAACCAGTACAGCAGAAGTATAGTAGGGTTTTAATTGTAAAAAATAACTATATGTATTTTGAAGATTTTAATCACTGTTTGGGTATATATCTTTTGTATTTTCATATTTTGATTAGTTACCGTATTAATTTGTGTTTTACAAATAGGCTTAGTAGCATTCGTTAGCACATTTCTTAAATTTAGCTAGTGACTCGCTTAAGTTTTGCAAATTAATGTCTGGAGACTAGGCACCTGCGAGGTGATCTGATTGAGGTTTATAAAGCCTTGAATGGTTTGAGCATGCTCAATGCTGATGGGATTCTTCCTTTAGCTCAGAAAAATCACCTGAGAGGGCATAAATTCAAATTGAGGAAAGACAGATGTAGGATAGACGTGCGGAAGTTTACCTTTAGCCAGTGGGTGGTTGATTGCTGGAACAAACTTCCATCTGTTATTGTAGAAGTTGATAGCTTAAATAGATTCAAGGCAGAACTTGACAAACATTTGGAGTGAGGGGATGGGTGAAATAAGGGGTTTTTTTTTTTTTTTTTTGGCTGATGCTATATAAGCTTGCTTTCTTGCATCATGTGCCATTACTAATGCTAATGACTCTGTAAGTTATAACTCACTACTGGTACCACTATCGTATCGGTGTTTGGCGGGAATATCGTAGCGTAACCAGTAGTGCAAAAGAATAATAGGGTTTTAATTGTAATTAATAAGTAGTTTGAAGGTTTTAATCTCTTTTCGGGCATATATGTTTTGTATTTAGCTATTGTAATCATTACGGTATAGTGTAACTTGATAGTGTATATCTCGAACTTGATAACTAGGGTATAATGTAAAACTATATGACAGTGCAGTGTTGAGTCAGTTTGGTGTGACATAAGCACTGGGAGAACCAAGTTGAGAGTAGGGGTGTGTTATAGGCCTAATGACTCTGTTGAGTACAACGAACAACTGTACAAAGAAATAAATCAATTATATTTATTAACCTTATTCATTTTCATTGTTAATTAATTTCATCGTATTTAAATGGAAATCATGCCCCAGACTAGAGTAGCAAAGCAAGTCAGCTACAAGCATTTGGTGTCTCTCCTGGTTCACACAGGGTCTTTACTTTGTAAAGGCCCTGTGTGAGTCTGCGGAGTGAAAGAGGTGGATGACCTTTGAATCAGGCCTACTCCAAGTGGCTCCTAATTTGGAAATCTCATGGACTGGACCCTCCACGGAGTGATTCTGTATGACAGTGAGTTTGGCAGCCGTTTTGTTCCCTTAGCTGGTGGTATGAATGGTGGCATTAATTTAGTTAAGTGTAACTGCCCCTTTCCGGTTTCAACAGCACTTTCCCCTATCTTTTCTCGTGTCTAATAGTGGCAGAGGTGTGGAAAAGGTTTTAATTATCCTTTACCCATATACAACCATGCTGTCTGAGTCTGGGTAGTATGCAACTGAAAATAAGTAATAGTAATCTTCTCTAATGGAAAAGCATTATTTATTTAAAGTATAAGGAGGGCAACTTGTTGTGAAGAATTTACAATATGAGATGTTACAATAATGATGTCAATGTACAAACTTTGGTTTGTCTAAAAAATTCAACTGTGTAGTAATAATGCAAATGCACTAACTAACATCATCAATTAGAAAACACTGTTACTCTGCCATATTTACCTAGCAGTTTCTTCTCTTTTTTTTTTTTTTTTTTTTTTTTACTTGTCTGGAGTCCTGGTCATTAAGAGGAGTTTGCATGTGATCAAGAAATCGATGTAAGTCCCTTAACATGATGCTCTTCATGGGTAAATATCATGGTGTAAGTATTTTTTAAATATAGTTATATTTTACTGAATCTTGTTGAAAACTTTACAAGAGGTACTAAATACTGCCAATAACTTTTAAGTATTATTTCACATGATGTTTAGTAAAATAACTTTATCAAAAGCAAATTCATAAATTTTTCTAATTTTGGTATATAAAATTACAATATACCGAATTTAAATTAATAGTTTTTTGAATGTTATGGATCTAATTCGTATTTGTGTGCTTATGCTTTATAGATTTAATCACAACAAGGCACATGTTTGTATTGGTATACTGGGAAAAAAATATTTTTCATATGTGGCCAGTGGTTAGGTACCAAAGATACAATGCAACCATTCAGTAGTTTGGAGTTGGACAGCTCTCCCTCAGGGAAAATGCTACATGCTCTCCTACGCACACACTGTGGGGGGAAAGGCCTGGGTTTCAGTGCCATCAAGGTGGGCAGGATTGTTATAAGTCACAGCATCGCTGGGTTAATCAGTCTGGAGCAATAGCTGAATGGGTTCTTTCTGCTGGAAATTTTGGTCTTTCATCCAAGATATAGCAAACCAGTTATAGACAGAATATATTGATCTTCACAGTGTTGCTTTAATATAAAACCAATGAAGAGCATGCCAAATCACCATTAAGGTTCATTGTTGTCACCATTTATTATTATTTATTATTATTATTATTATTATTAGCCATATGGTGCAAGGAAGCCTGAGACTTATGCTGCACCAGCCTTCAGGCGCCTCCGTAGCCAGGTGGGAAGGAGCAGCAGTGCGTAGCACACCCTTCTTGATTAGACCGGGGTTCGAGCCCGTCACCACCAAATACGGAACATGCGGAAAGGTCAGGGAATGACCACCGCACCGGAGCAATATGGCCTTAGTTGCTAATGCTCCTAAAAAACCAAATAACAAATAACAGCACCAGCCAAAAAAAAAAAAAAAAAAAAAAAATCCCTGAGTTACCCTGAGAGAGAAGTAGAAGAGAATCACCAAGGAAGAGAAGAATGATGATATCCAGCTCACGACCCTGGGTTTGCCAAGCCCACATACTCACCAGATGTGAGCCCCTGGGGTAATTACATAGTAGAGAAGAAAATGCGTGAGATGCATATAAATTATCAGGCAAATAATGCAGCGTCTGGAGGCTAAGCACCTGTGAGGTGATCTGATTGAAATGTGTAAGGCCTTGAATAGTTGGGGCAAGCTCAATGCCGATGGGATTCTTCCTCTTGCTCATTTTACACACCCATACTTTGAGTACTGCATACAGATCTGGAGGCTTCACTTTAGGAAGGATGTAGAACTGCTGGAATGAGTATAGAGGAGAGCAACAAGATTGGGTGAAACAAAGGGTTTCTCTTACCAAGAAACCCTTTGAGGGGGCATAAATTCAAATTGAGGAAAGACAGTTGTAGAATGGAAGTGCAGAAATTTGCCTTTAGCCAGTGGGTAGTTGATTGCTGGAATAAATTCTAGGAAGAACTGGACAAACTTTTGGAGTGAATGGATGAGTGAATTTTTTTTTTTTTTTTATTGGACTTGAACTTCTGTAGATTGTAATTTTCAGGAAATACGTATGAAGGAAGGTTGTTCCAGAAAACGGCAGTTGAATGAATAAATGAAGAAGATGAAAAGTTGGTTCTGTGGGTTTGAAGTTGGACAGTAAATGGATGTTGGCTGGTGGTGGCACGTGTTTGGACTGTTTTGAAAGAGAGAGCGGGAATTATAGAAGCCAATTCAGAAGAACAGTGCCCATGGAAGTATCTGTAGAATAGGCATGCAGCAGAAACAGTGCGTCTATGAGAAAGCGAGTGGAGAGACTCTGTTAGAGATGAATCATTAATTAACCTAACTGCCCTCTTCTGAATGGAATCAAGAAGCCTGAGAGAGGTTTTGGGGGCACCACCCCAAATGTGGGAACAATATTCCATGGCAGGGCTGATTTGTGATTTATACAGAGTGAGCAGCTGTTTGGGAGAAAAGTAACGCCGAGAGCGAAAGAGAAAACCAAGTTTTTTAGATGCAGAGGAAGCAATATTTGTAATGTGCTTGTGCCAAGAGAGATTAGAAGTCAGGGTAATCCCCAAAAGAGATATATCATTTTGCCTAGAAATCGGAGTGTCACTAAAGATAAGCATAGGAGCAGAAGAATCCTTTTTGCGAGATATAAGACAAGATTGAGTTTTAGAAGGGTTGAAATCAACTAAGTTGTCTTTGCCCCACTGGAGAATTACCTGAAGATCGGCATTTAAGGAATTGGCAGCAGATTTTCGAGAACTTGAAGCTGATTGAGCTGGACAAGGTTTCTCAAAATGGAAAGTTGAATGCAATGTGCTATCATCGGTAAAACTATGGATAGGATTTCCAGTCAATGGAAGAAGGTCATTGATATACAAGAGGAAAAGAGTGGGGGAAAGAACTGAACCTTGGGGGACACCGGCATCAGTGGAGAAGTTAGAAAACAGAGAGCCATCTACCATCACCCTCAGTGAGCGATCAGAGAGAAAACTGGATAACCAATTACTAAAAACAGTTGGCAAACCATAAGATGGAAGCTTGTTTAGAAGACCTTTATGCCAAACACGATCAAAAGCCTTTGAGATGTCAAGAGCAACTACTTGTGTTTCACCAAACCTTTCCATTGAATTAGTCCATAAATGGGTAACATAAGCCAGAATATCACCAGTGGATCAACACTGACGGAATCCATACTGGCGATCGTTGATCAGACGGAAGGTTTCTAGGTAGTTTAAGAGTTGACGGTTAATTGATTTCTCCGTTACTTTAGAAAGAGTAGAAGTAATTGCAATGGGACGATAATTGGATGGGAGGGATTTGTCACCCTTTTTAGGAACTGGCTGGATATGAGCAAATTTCCAAGCAGAAGGAAAAACACCTTTGGAATAAGGAAGTGAAAAAAGGCGGCAAAGAATAGGAGTAAGTTCAGGAGCACAGGTTTTGAGAACAAGTGGAGAAATACCATCAGGTCCTGGAGCTTTCTTAGCATCAAGATTCATCAAAATCCTTCTGATATCCTTTTGACGGAAGACCACAGGAGGCATTGAATGGAGCGTGTTAGGAATGGTGGGAGGTGTTTTACCAAGATCATTAATACATGAGCTCGAAGAAAAATGGGATGCTAGCAGATCAGCTTTATCCTTGGCTGAAGTGACAACAGAACCATCTGGTTTGGACAGAGGTGGGAGCAGAGATGGGCAAAAGTTGCGGCCAATAGCTTTGGCAAGAGACCAGAATGCTCGGCTACCATTAGGGCAAGAAGCAAGTTTTCTACTCTTAGCCTGTTCAAACTCTAGTTTGGACTGATTAATAACTGCTTTACAATTGTTGCGAGCTTTGGTGTAGGCAGAAAATGAAACTGAAGAATTAGAAACAAGCCAATTACGATATGCAACGTTCTTCTCTTGGACAGCCTTAGCATATTTATTGGAAAACCAAGGTTTAGATAAAGGACGAGATTTTAAAGTGGAGTGTGGGATAAAGGATTCCATTCCTGCAAGAATAATTTCACTGACACGATCTGAGCAAACGTTGACATCAGAAGTTTTGAAACAGTAATTAGACCAAGGAAAAGAAGAAAAGAAGTCTTGCAGGTCATCCCATTTTGCATTCTTGTAATGCCAAACAATACGAGGTTGGGAATAGGCATGAGATAAAGGTTCCATTGGAGAAGAGACAATCACCAAGTTGTGATCTGAAGTACCTAAAGGACCTCTCACTTCAACCTTGTACTTAGAAGGGTTGTTTGTGAGAAAAAGATCAAGCGTATTGGCTGTATGATTAGGATTGTCCGGTATTCTTGTAGGTAAATGAACAATCTGTGCTAGGTCAGATTGTTAAGAAAACCTACTAATGGAAACGTGCAATAATAGCAAAAAAGAAAATAATTTAACTTGTTTATGTAGTAATTCCAGGAATGTCATTAAAAAACTGAGTGAATTTGGGCTACTGTTTGAGCTTTCTAAAGCTAATATTGTAGGGCTGAGGAATTTTGCAGTGATGATTATAATGTGTTTGGGAGAGATGGAAAAGAATCATATGGGAGGGGGGAGGTGTTATGCTTCTTATGAAAAGTGAATTGAAAATAGTCATAACTGTTATCACCGTTTGGTCAAGCCAGGGTGAGCGAGCTGGTCTGGGAATAATGTAAAGCTGATATTTGGGGTATGCTACAGGCTCGATGATAAAACTCTGTTTAGGTAACTTGAATGGGCAAGCAGGAGTGAATGCCTCATTAATGGGTGACTTAAACTTATCAATTGGAATTCATGGCCAAGAATTACACCAGGTGGCATTAGTTTTATTAGCATTAGCAGTGGCAAATGATTATTATTATTATTAGCTACATGGTGCAAGGAAGCCTGAGGCTTATGCTGCGCACAGCCAAAAAAAAAAAAAAAAAAAAAAAAAAAATTCCCAAGTTACCCTGAGAGAGAGAGAGAGAGTCAAAAGTAGAAGGGGAAGGAGAAGAATGATGATATTCAGTTCAGGACCCTGGGTGTGCCAAGCCCATACTAGATGTGAAATGAATGATGAAAGCTTATACAGCATGAGCCAAAAAAAAAAAAAGAAAAAAAAAAGACACTGCCCATTTCACCTATTCATTCCTTCCAATAGTTTGCCTAGTTCTTCCTTGAATTTATTTAAGCTATCAATTTCAAAAACAACAGATGGAAGTTTGTTCCTGCAATCAACCACCCACTGGCTAAAGCATATCTATTCTGCAACTATCCTTCCTCAATTTGAATTTGTTCCCTTGTGTGGGTTTGAGCAAGAGCTCAATCCCATCAGCATTGAGCTTTCTCAATCCATTCAATTATGACCACCTTGCTGATTGTTGCTTATTTTAATAAGTTAGAGAAATTAATTAAACATTAATTAAAATTTATTGTGTTTATTACACGGCAACATTGACCAACTCAGTAAGCCAGTGTCACTGAATTGTAACTATACTTGCTTTTTTTAAGAAGTGCGACTTGAAATTATTTACACATAATTCTTTATATTATTCCATGATTTGGATTTTACACTAATTCGGACTACCCCCTTTTCCCTATTGCTCCGAACTTCTGATGCTTTTCTCTGTGTCAATAGCTATTAATTAACAAGCACTACGAAGAAACGAGACTGTCGCGTCAATTTATTTATGAGATATTTCTAAAGATTATTTTTCCTCCCGCAAAATGATATACCGATGTGAGTTCCTCAAAAAGCCATTATACGTGTCAATAAATATGGCATTTCATTATTCGCTAGTTCAAATTATATTTAACACTGGGAAATCTGCATTTTTCAAATATATTATATAGATACGTAGTTTCTTTTTCGAGCTGATGTAGTTATTTAAACTTAAATGGCAAGTTTATCGTTTTTTTTTTTAAAGGTCCCGTAGCAAATATAAGCAACTCTTGCCGGCATGAGCCGCGGAAGTGTCAAAGTAGGCCTTGATGACCAGCTGTGGCTCAAGGCCAACAACATTGCTAATACCCAAGGCTTACCCAGCTGTTTACATGTACATCAGACCTCGCCTGCTTGCTATATACACCGAGGTCAAGGATGGGGCGGGATGGACGCCTGCGCAAAGTGTACGAACACTGCGAACTGTGCCGGTTGTCAGCAGTAAGAGTTGCTTCACTTCGACTCTACGTATCAGATATATCACGCCACAAGAACAGCACTTTTCTTCTACTTGAATATGATATACTATAATTGAGAGTTTCTATTGGTATAAAGAACTGGCACGTGCGCTTTTACATATCTTGCTTTCATGAAACTCTAAACACACGCACACAGCACAATATGACCTCAGACGATGATGCGCCTAGAGCAACACACATCGGAGCCCATTCAAATGATATGGATCCATTTCTTGTCTCTGGCTGAAATTGAGGGATACTTCCCATGGTGACAGAAGGAGCTTTTCTGAGTTTTTTCACTCCATGGCGAGGTTAGTGTCAGACAAGGATTTGTCAGTTGTGAAGCCGCAACTTCTGAGCTTCCCCGCGAGAGTTTCTATTGGTATAAAGAACTGGCACGTGCGCTTTTACTTATCTTGCTTTCATGAAACTTTTGCTAAAATGAAACTCTAAACACACACACAGCACAATATGACCTCAGACGATGATGCGCCTAGACACCGGAGTCCATGAAATGATCTGGATCCGTTTCTTGTCACTTGCTGAAATTGACGGATACTTCCTATGGTGACAGAAGTCCAGCTCTTAAGTAACCCTGTCAGAATAGCTAACCGGATTAGTTAAACATGATTTTCACCTTTGATCATTGTCTCCATGATTTTCCCTGCTACTGAAGTTAGTCTAAGGGACCGGTAATTCCCCACTTCACTCTTAGAACCGCCCTTATTAGCTAGAGATACATTGGCACTTTTCCAAACTGTTGAATTCATCTACAACTTCAGCTGAGGTATCTAACACTGTCCCACGTCCATTACATAAGCGTCTGATCTCGTTTGTCCTTCTCTTCTTTGCATTTATATATGTGAATAATTGCTTATCCCCACTCTGCCAGCGATTTCTCATAATCTGCCCTTGCCAGCCTAACCTTTTCTGTGGCACTACTGCAGATCAATTTGTAGCTGTTATAGGCTTCAATACTTTTTATTGCTCTGTAACTTTTCCGTGCCGTCTTTTTCTGATCAAGTAATCTGGCAACTTCATTATTCATCCAACTTTGAATCCTCCTCGTGGAGTATTTTTTAATGGTATATAAGCATTCAAGGCTTCTGTGATTAATGTTTTAAAGGTATACCATACTTCAATTGTATTCGCTCTCTGTGAGATATTTACCCAGTTAATAGAAGCCATGTAGCATCTTAAGCCCTCGTAATTTCCTTTCCTGAAATTATAACCCGTTCCTTTAACTACTGCTGCCTCTCTCTTTGTCCACAGTAGAACTCCGTGATCATTTCCTGCTACCGGTTCCTGTACAGTCAGCCTATATTATGTCATCTGGTTCAAAGCAAGCTTATATAAAAAAATAAATAAAATTTCTGTTTATACTCCGGCACGACAACCAAGTCAGTAGAGTTTACAATAAATCGTCAATACAAATATTTATCGTATTTAGTAGTCACGGGCTTGAACCCCAGTCAAGGAACGCGTGCTATGCACTCTCGCTCCTGACCATTCGGCTACGTCAGGCCTATAGCATCAGCCAAAAAAAATAAAAATAAAAACACACACACACCCTTCTCATTTCACTCATCCATCTGCTCCAAATGCTTGTCTAGTTCTGCCTTGAATCTGTTTAAGCTATCAACTTCTACAACGACAGATGGAAGTTTGTTCAAGCAATCAACCACCCGCTGGCTAAAGGCAAACTTCCGCACATCTATTATACAACTGTCTTTCCTCAATTTGAATTTATGCCCTCTCAGGCGGCAATTATTCTGAGCAAGAGGAAGAATCCCATCAGCACTGAGCATGCTCAAACCATTCAAGGCTTTATACACCTCAGTCAGATCCCCTTGCTTTTGCCTAGTCTCCAGGCACTGTAATTTGCTAAACTTAAGCCTTTCTTCGTAAGAGCAACCCTTTGTTCCATTCACTAACCTTATTGCTCTTCTCTGTATTCGTTCCAATAACTCTACATCTAGCAATCATCTAGTTGACTTAAAATATTTTGGCCCCCATGTGGAGTTTCCTTCCCATTTGTTGCAATCAATTAGAGGCAAATTAAAATTACCCATAATACGACATTCGCACTTACTTGTTTCATTTTCATGTAGAGGCTCTCATCATAATCTTCACAATCACCTGGCCTGTAGATTACTCCCACTCTCATTATACCATTGCTTCCAACTATCTCATGCCATATAGATTCTATACCAGCATGCGAATCGTCTGAATCCGGGAAAGCTTTCGTCGCGCTCAGGCTGCTTTTGATAAGAAGCATGACCCCTTCTATCCTTCCTTAATACATTATACATACCGTACTGAAACTCATCATCTCCCACCTCCGGTTGGCACCAGGTTTCCCAGAAGCCCTATTATGTCAGTGTTACTTGTCCTAACCAGCAGTTCGAATTCACTCATTTTATTGACGACACTTCTGCCATTACAATTAAGACCTAGTGTTCTTGTATAGTTAACTACCCTGCCATACCCCTTAAAGTTATTTAAGCTTGCTTCTCTGGCATTAGCTATCCGCTGATTTGAAACGTTTCTGCCCTCAGAACATATGTGTTCTGTTGCGGTAACAAACAAGCACTCTTGAGGTATGTGCAAGTGTTACTTTGACCAATATTATTAGATAAACACATATCTATATTACCATTGTCACCCCAAACTAGCAGTTTCCCTTGAACCTTTAAGGCATCCTCAATAATACTGGTAAAAACTCTTGCACCACCTTTGTTTAAATCTCTACAAAACAGATTCCTTCTACCTACAAGTGTGGGCCAAGCTGATAGGAATTCTCCCCCCCCCCCCCCAAGTCTTAAGTCTTGAGTTAATCCCGTGGTTCTAGTCCACCTATCCTTATTACAAAAAATATTTCCCGTTTCCCTGACAATGGAGTCTCCTAATAAAACTAAGTCCTTTTGAAGCAGAGTAGCTTGCATTTGGTTATTTTGTTCTGGGGCCCGAATCGGAAGTGATTAATTGGTAGATTACTAGCGCTTTGAGTCTCTGACGAGCTCCCAGTTACATTATTCTCGCGGGCAAGCACCCGTTTTTTTAGTGACTCAAATTGTTCTAGCAGTGCACCAAATTTAACTTAAGATCGGTGCACTCCTTACAACAGTGACAAAGAAAGGAATCTCCAAGTGAGCTAGTATTATCCACTAGGTCGACCTTGGAATACATGCCACAGGTTCTACAAAGAATAAAAATCTTTTGTTTTATATTCCATCACGAACACCAGGTCAGTGGAGTTTACAATAATCAATGTTAATTAACAAATGTTAATCACGGGCTTGAACCCATAACTCACCCAGAAATCGCCATCGGCTATATTCATATGAGTCATGGTATCCTCTGACGAAGTGTTCAAGGCGGATCTTGTCATAACCATTATAAAATTTGCTAATTATTAATAAAAAAAAACTTTCAAAAAATTATATATATAATATTTAAAAAAATCAAACTATTACATGAAAAAAAACTTATCAAAATAAACTTTACAATATGTAGACATGTATAGTATCTTATGTAGGACGGCACCTGAACGAAAATTCAACTCCGTCTTTGTACACTGTGATGGTTACAAAGCACTGTAACAGGCCAGAAATGTGTGTAATGTTATGTTCGTGCAGTGTGTGTGTTGTTTAATTGTTTCTGGCCGTTTTGTCACCAGGCAGGCGATCACCTGGAAACTCTGCCCAGTGTCCGTCTACACCACGGGGAGGTAGGCCACAACTGCGCAGGAACCATGGCCAACCTCAACAGTCACGTACTGAATGTCCAAAGAGGGTTTGGAGCCATTCAAAAGAACCCCGTGCCAGCAAGACGGCAACAGCGCGCGCGCGCGCGCACACACACAGGAGACAGGACAGCAGAAGACGAAGAAATACGGATGAGAATAGCATAAAGTAAAAAAAAAAAAAAAATGCATATATATATATATATATATAAAAGAAAATAAAAAAATATATAAAAAAATAATATGCATAAAATAATAAAAAAACTTTACAATATACTAAATAACCTTTGAAATCCTGCTCTAATCCCCTCTTCTATTCAGTACTTCTTTGCTTTCGCTATGGAGAGCTCCAATACGTACGCCTACTCTCCACGAATGCCAACAGTCGAAAAAGAGATCAGCAACCAGTGAAACACCACTAACTTCATCTTACATTTACAGTCAACATCAGCCACTGTTTAGCACCTTTCCAAAGTTATTATTTTTATTTTCTTTCCCCGAAGTTTTGGGTTTCGTTTTTTGCTTCGTGACCCCTACAGAGTTCCCCTTCTCATCTTTAGCGGTTCAACATGAAAATTTTCACATGATGCCTGAAGCACTAAATTACAGACTCAGCTGTTTTATTTGTCTAACTTGAGCGATCCTATTGACAAGGTTACTACTATACATATTTTAGATAGGGAAATTATACACTCATTGATCAAAATTTAGTAACCTTTTGAAATTACATATGACCATGACAACATGGTCATATGTTACATATGATCACAAGTTCATTGGTATCAGATAATGCAGGAACCCTGGAGTCCGCAACAACAACACATGAATCATATAAATACTGCCCACTTTCCTGGGGCTTCTTAGTCGATCCGATCATGGACGAGACAGGTAATCTTTCCGATATTCAATGGAAATCACTGATACGTTGAAATCAGCAACCTCAAAAGTATATAATAAGTGGAAAGAAAGGAGAATGCAGCTCTAAAAGAAAGATGAGGCAGAAAGTTGGTATTCCAAGAACGAGACCGCAGGAATTTAAAGCGAATTTTACGTCAGAATAAAAGGTCCAGTGCGCAGCAAATTACTGAAAATTCAATGCAGGCAAAGAAAGAAATACCGATTTATAATCGAACTATGTGGCAGGAGTTGAAGATTCTTGGTTATGGACGAGTCTCGATTTACACTTTTCTGAAAGTGCGACGCGAACCTCATGAAGCCATTCATCCAGGTCCTCGCGGGTACCATAGTTTATATAATTACCGTCCTCGCCACACCAGGTGGAAAAGACCAGCGCTTGAATCTCATCAGTGACGCGAGGAATTTTTATAGGCATTTTTCACAAAATGGCTGAGTTAGTCGTTCTTAAAACGAGGATAAAATGGTGTTTTTTTTTTTTTTGTTTTTTTTTTTCGATTTTTTTTAAATCGAACATAGAACACACGCAGTTTTCAGACGTAATACAGTAGACTCTCGATTTTCCGGGATAGATGGTAAAAAATAAATTCCGGATAATCGATATCAGGGACTTTTTCCCTGACATACGTAAGAGATATGTTCCAGGACTTCTTACTTCGTCGAGTTTTACGTAACTCGGGAATGACTAATAACATATTGGAACTATATTATTATTGACAAATCTGAATTCCGCGCGATACTTGTTAATGTTTGGCCATTTTCATACGTCCTTATTAGTTTAATTTGCTGATCCAAATCGATCATTTTCCTTTTGTTGGTAGATTTACTAGTAGCGCTGTCACTTATTCTCTTAGTCGGCACCATGGTAACGGTCAAAACGAAATTTTCTGAAAAGAACTTCACAGGGTTAAGGGGGAAAACACACTATTATCACCTCACGCGAACTCACATTTTACTAAAGCACATTTCTGGAGATCACTGCATTTAAACAATTTGCACCTTCCAGGTTACTTGGGCTTTTCTGTTCTTGCATCTAATTATAAACGGGGGGTAGTAAACTCGATCTTATTGCATTTGCGATAATACCGATAGCTGGAATTCTGTGGGTTTTTACGTTATTATGGTGAAATGTGTCCCCTTCACTGAAATCTTCAGTCATATAAAAAAAAAAAAAAAAACCCATAAATAAATTGTAAGAACCTTCTCTTCTTTCCTATTTTTTTGCTTGTTACTCCTTATTGTGCAATTTCTGCATGCCGTGATCGTCGTTATTGATTGCTTATTTTATTTATTTATTATTTTTGTTTTAAATTTTACAATTCTAAAAAAAAAAAAAAAACTGAGCGAAAAAAAATTTACGTACGTAAATCCGTAGTTGAGTAAGTCGGAGACTTACTGGATCGAAAAATGTTCAGCAACCTACGTAAAAAATATGGCGACAGATAAAAAATGAAAAAACTTACCGCGTCCCTTTATATTTTGCGATGTCGATTTTAAGTCTAATAGCTTTCCTATATTTTTTTATGATGTCGATTTTATATCTAATAGCTTCCCTTTATTTTTTACGATGTTGCGTATGGTTTGGTCACCAACATTATAATGGTTCTTTAGATTTAACGGATGCACCGTTTTCAAACTTTTGAATAATTTCAAGTTTTTGTCTGAAAACACAACTCTTTTGCGTTTAGCCATCATTTTCGCGATTTCTAAACAAAAAAATAAAAATTCACTATAAAAAAAATTCTGACATCCCTGACAAAAATAACGAACCAAAATTTGTCCTTTTGCGTTGCAACGAACATAACAATCGACGAGACGCACTAAAACAAACTAAACATTTGGTCTCTCTCTCTCTTTTTTTTTTTTTTTCTTGGGCGATGGGTGTGAAGACAGTGGGGATTGCAAGATAATAGGTACACTAATCTCCCAATGACGACTTATAATGCCGCTTGTCGCTTATTTACGACTTGCAAAATATCTGTTTATACCTATTCCAGTTATTACTTGAATTTTTTTTTTATTTCTGGTTGATTTTATTTATTTATTATTATTATTATTTTTTAATTTGGAGTCTTTAAGTGTCCCGGTTAATCCGATCCCGATTAATCGAGAGTCTGCTGTATATACAACGCAATATAATCTAAGTTACTGATGCGCATAAAACCCTACAACAACAACAAAACAACCATGCATCAAGAATGTCTCATGTCTATAACTGAAGTGGCATCTTATGTGGCAATGATGAGCCGGTTTGCGCGAACCGCTTTGTTTGCTTAAAAAATTAAAATTTTTTAAGCAAACAAAGGTTATAAACATGATCTCAAAACGGAATAATCTTAATTTTATAAAACGGTGCATAAAATAATACGGTGTACAAAATAAACTTCAAATGCAAAGGAACGCGAATTTCTAGTTGTTCAGGAGCCGTTTCTATAACAGATAGGTCAAGAGACATTACTATGCGCGTGTGCTTATTTGTTGCAGATTGCGATAAGCATTCAAGTTCGTTCTGACGCAAGACACTATCTACTTTATTATTTATTATGTCTACTTTATTATTTTACTAACAGGGTTCGCTAATATTCTTTAAAATGCGGTTCATTGCATTGAATACTTCAACATAATTATATTGAGCTATTCATTTTTAATAATCTAAACTGCTCACAGCTCACATTTTGTATTTCATAATACAAAAATTATAGGTATTTTTTCTTAAACATTATTATGGTTTGCTTACTCACACATCTCTTCTTTATACCTTCTTCGTTTCGAATGTACATATTTGAAATTCGTTTAATTAAACAATATTTTTTTTCTATTGTAGTAAACATATAATTTTTTTTATGTTGTTATTGTTAAGTATGATTCCGAATGGCTCAATGCATTGCCATTTTTTATGGAAAAAGGTACCAACAATACACACTGTTATATCCCTTAATAAATCAGAAGTTTTTATAGGGAACCGGTTGGTAAGATTTTGGCAGTTCATCACCTATTTAAACTCAAGAAGGAAAGGGATGAATCAGATTGGTCCACTGGATATTATTGATGGTTCAACAGTTAAGGATCCTGCTCAGGTGGCTAACAATCTAAACGAGTATTTTGCATCTACATTCACGCATGAGGAGTTATTCAGGAAGGAGAATGATGTAGGTAAAGTAAACATTGGCAGTGAGCTGGATGATTTTGTAATAACTGAGAGGAAAGTGGAGGAGAGATTGTTGAGGATAAACATAAAAAAGGCACCTGGGGTGGATGGGATCTATCCAGTTATATTAAAGGAGGCAGCAAAGGAAGTAAGCAAATCCCTAGCCATAATTATGAGAGCTTCTTTGGACTCAGGGGAGGTACCCATAGACTGGAGATGTGCAAATGTAACCCCAATTCACAAAGGAGGATCAAAGGCTGACACAAGTAATTATAGACCTGTTAGTTTAACTTCTATTCCAGGTAAATTAATGGAGGCACTGGTTAAAGAAGCACTGCAGGATCATCTAGACAAGAATTCAGTTATAGCTCAGACACAGCATGGTTTTGATAAGGGCAGGTCTTGCCTGACCAATTTGATTGGATACTATGATGTAGTCACAAAAGAACTGGATGCAGGGAATAACTTTGATATTATATATTTGGATCTTAGAAAGGCTTTTGATACTGTTGCACATGGAAGACTGCTGCACAAATTGGAGCAGTGTGGCATTGGAGGCAAATTGCTGCTATGGATAAGGGGATGGTTGAGTGGCAGAAGACAGAGAGTGGTAATCAATGGACACTGCTCAACGTGGACTAATGTTATTAGTGGAGTTCCTCAGGGTTCAGTGTTGGGTCCGTTGTTGTTTTCGGTGTTTATGAATGATATTGATGATGGGATATCAAGTTTAATGTCCAAGTTTGCAGATGATACAAAGGTTGGCAGGGTTGTTAAGGACACCACTGACGCTGCTGCTGCAACAGGATCTGGAAAGGTTGAACAGATGGGCTGAGAGGTGGAAAATGAAGGTTAACATTGACAAATGTAAAGTACTACATATGGGAAACAGTAACCCCAGAGCAACGTATCAACTCTGCGGTACTACACTGACAGTGGTGGAGAATGAAAAGGACCTGGGGGTAATTGTGCAGGCAGATATGAAGTTCTCTGAGCAGTGCAGACGAGCTGCAAGAGTAGCTCATGGTGTCTTGTCAATGATATACAGGAATTTTTCTAGCAGGGATAAGGAGGTGATTATTCCCTTGTATAAGGCAATGGTTAGGCCACATCTTGAGTACTGTATACAGGTCTGGAGGCCTCATTTCAAGAAGGATGTAGAGCTGCTGGAACGGGTACAGAGAAGGGCAACAAGATTAGTGAATGGAACAAAGGGTTGCTCTTACGAAGAAAGGCTTAAGTTTTGCAAATTACAGAGTCTGGAGACTAGGCACCGGCGAGGTGATCTAATAGAGGTGTATAAGGCTTTGAATGGTTTGAGCATGCTCAATGCCAATGGGATTCTTCATCTTGCTCAGAATAATCAGCTCAGAGGGCATAAATTCAAATTGAGGAAGGACGGATGTCGGATAGATGTGCGGAAATTTGCCTTTGGCCAGCGGGTGGTTGGTTGGTGGAACCGACTTCCATCACTTGTTGTTGAAGTTGATAGCCTAAACAAATTTAAGGCTCAACTGGACAGGTATTTCGAGCGAACGGAGGGGTGAAATGGGAGTGGTGTGTTTTTTTTTTTTTTGTTTTTTTTTTGGCTGATGCTGAATAAGCTTGCTTTCTTGCATCATATGCCTCTACTAATGCTAATGCTAATCACTGGTATGGAGTATGTTCTGTTGGTACGGACTCGGTCAGTGAATACCATTAGAAGGACGTGCTACATCCAATAAAGATATTTCTAAGTATTGGACCAACTTCACGCTGGAGTGCTTCATCTTTACCTGGATTGCGATAGATTCTTTCAAGAACAACACAACTATCCACCTTGCAAAATTGTATCTGAATGGTCCAAGGAACATTCCCAAGATTTCCAACACTTACCTTGGCCGCCTGATTTTAAGGATCTGAATTCAGTTGTGATTATCTAGAATTCACCTTAGGGACTTGCATCTGGTGAGTATGGGCTTGACACATCCAGGGTCCTGAACTGGATATTATCATTCTTCTCTTTCTTAGTAATTCCCTTCTACTTCTGACTCTTGTTTCTCTCTCTCTCTCTCGCTCATCAGGGTAACTCAGATTTTTTTTTTTTTTTTTTTTTGGCTAGTGCAGTTAAAGCCTCAGGCTTCCTTTCTCCATATGACTATTAATAACATACTGGAAAGGGCGGTTGGGCTTCACAGATCTCTACCGAATACAATACAGCAGCTGACAAATATCCCAATGGAAAAATGGTGAAATCTGGAGCTAGACCCCCTCAGACACCTGGTGGAATTCATGCCACGAGGATGGGCAAAAGGTGGCCCTACTAGATATTGAATAAAGGTTTCTAATTTTTGGTCAAAGAGTGTAAGAAGTTTCCCAATTTTAATTTGGTATAATCAGGGTTTTTTTTTTTTTTTTGGTTTTTAAGTCGGTGATTAACATCATCTGTCAATGAAGTTACTAAGCAATTTCTCATGCTTTTTTTTCATACCTGAATTATGAGTTTATTCTCCGATGAAATGCCTAGGATTACTGGCATTTCTGCACCAGCCAAATAAATAAATGGAATATTAATAAATAAATAATAAAATAAGCTACCTATGTGATTCCCTCTCAGCAAGTACCAATCCAGCTGACCTATGCCTTCTCCAAGCTGTCAGCCTCGACCACCCATGGAGGAACTTTACTTCCAGTAATTAACAACTCACTGAACAAAAGAAAACTACCTCCAATGATAAAAGTTGCAGCAATCCTAGCCAATAACGGTTTGTAGACATAGGCACTGACTATGAAGAGAGGACAGGCTTAAAAACCTCATCCATCCATATGTATTTTGTCCATAAATTGCAATGTTCTCTGGTCAGTTTGTGTACGTTGCTAGAGACAAATTCGGAAGCAATATTTTCTTCCAGGAAATGAAGAGGAAAAAAACACTTCCTGTTCTCTCCCGAGAGCGATAAACTGAGCCATATCGTGAAAACACGCCATAAAAGTTCCCTAACAATTGACAAGATTCAAAGCTGAGCCTTTTCCATCCGGGTTTGGAGAGGACGATTATAACCACTGTGCTACCTCCACGGTTTTCTAAAACGAGTAGAGCAAGTAGTGTTTCTACACTCTGCTTGTTCTGAATGAGTACACATAAATTCGTTGAACAAGCAGAGTGTAGAAACAATACTTGCTCTACTCATTTTAGCAAACCGTGGAGGTAGCACAGTGGTTATAATCGTCCTCTCCAAACCCGGATGGAAAAGGCTCAGGTTTGGATCCTGTCAATTGGTAGGGAACTTTTATGACGTGTTTTCATGCTATGGCTCAGTTAATCGCTCTCAGGAGAGGACAGGAAGTGTTTTTTACTCTTCATTTCCTGGAAGAAAACATTGCTTCCGAATTTGTCTCTAGCAACGTAGACAAACTGACCAGAGAACACTTGCAATTTTTGGACAAAATACATATGGATGGATGAGATTTTTAAGCCTGTCCTATCTTCATAGTCAGTGCCTATATCTACAAATCGTTATTGGCTAGGATTTCTGCAACTTTTATCATTGTAGGTAGTTTTCTTTTGTGTTTTCGATGCATGACAATTCAGTGTACAACATAATTTAGTGAATATTTTGCTGAATGTGACAGTTCGTGGCTATGATAATTCGGTGTATCACACACAGAGATTAGAAATTAACAAAATCAATAAAGTAAAAGGTTTAGGAAAGAATAAAAATTCTGGCGACTGAGAAATGCAGAAATTTAGAAAAAAAAAAATAATAATAATTAAAAAAATATATATATAAATATATATTATGTGAGGTAATCAGATATATATAAATATATATATATATATATATATATATTTTTTTTTTTAATTAATTTATTTTGTATTCACACCGATTCTTCTCATTTGCGGGTTGGAAAGTGAGTAAGTGCTATTTCATGTGTTTCTTGCCTCTTTCATGTGATTACATGGTGCATGTATACCAATGCTAGGAGTATAGTGAACAAATTTGAAATGTGGTCAAGTCATCAAATGCAGACATTGTGAAGATATTAGAGACATGGTGTCACTCAGATATAAGGGCGGCAGAATTTGAATATGGGGAGTAGAATGTGTACAGAAAGACAGGAGGAAAGGTTGTGCTCTTAGTTAAGAAGCACATAAAATCTAAGGCAGAGCATCCAGTTGACATGGGTGGCCAGTCCAATGTTGAGTCAATTTGTTGTGACATAAGAACTTGGAAAACTAAAATGAGAGGAGGAATGTGTTACAGGCCTAAAGACTGTAATGAGTACAGCCATACAGAAAAATAGAGTGGGCCAGTAAATAAGTGTCTTATAATGGCTAATTTTAACTTTCATTTAACTTTAATTTTATTGATTGGAATTTGTGGGTTGTCACTCACGCACTAGCAAGAATCCTGTAGATTTATTGCATGACTGCTTTCCGACTGGAAGAGAAAACTGGTAATATTGCAGATGTGCAGAAAAGAAAAATTCTTGGTTCACATATTTTGTATCTAAACTTTGAAAATTACTCGCGGCTAACTAACCACATAAGACAATGGATCCATCTTATATCTCTCCTATTACGCAAAATGTGAAGTAGAATAATTATGTGAGGAACGTTCTTTTGGCGTGGCCTGGGTCCACTGATACAACTATAAATAAAACAAAAGCCTACTTCATGTTTAAAAAAATTATCAGCGCCCTACAGTGCATTATTTTTACCACGATGCAGATCACTACTTTGAGTGTGATAATACAACTTTCTAAATATCTGTTCGTGAGTGGCTCAACGAACATGATCGGATGCGACAGGCAAATCTCTCTCACACGCACTGTTTTATTAGCAAAATCGCTTACCCCGCTAGCAGTCACTTGACATCGTACAAGACGTGTTGTCAACTTTGTAGACGTTCCCATTCTAACCAATAGAGACCTCGAATTTTTAAAAGTGATTTTGAGCCAAAAATTACATTTGAAAGTATTGCTAATTACTCCAAAGAGGGGGGAGGGAATGACTTTCTAGTTAAGCCAGAGCAAAATAGGGAAAGGGGGGACAAAATAATTTCCATGTGACTGGAGACAAATAAAAGTTTGCAATGAGAGGAACATAACGTCTTGTCACAGCAGGAAATCAGGACTAAAATAAAATTAAAAAACTGATAAATTTAATTATAAGTAAATTACTTTATTCTATCAAAAGTTATGGGATGTTCCTCTGCAGTATTCCTCTGGGTATGACTACGAAATATATAAATATTTTGGCTTATAAAAGTGATCATTGGCAAACCCAGAATTCATTTCAAACGCCGAACGATAAGAAAGAAAAGAGCAACCTGGAAAGAAGAGAGCAATAGAAGTTAAGATTGGGAAATGTTGGTACGTGTTATTGTTATAAACGAAGCATAGCAAAGTGCATAAGAAAAGAAAGTTCAGAGACAATTAGCTTAAAACAACCAAGTAAACGCAATATACTGATGGTAGCAAAGAAGATACGACCTTAAATGACTGTGTGGGCGGGGGAATCCTCCAAGAGCATTTATCCTATATGCAAGGTTCTGCGATTAAGCCAATTAGCATCTTAACCAAGAAAATCTTTTCCTTTGATGCGATCAGTAAGTCGAGTAACATCCAGGGCCGGGCCCTGGCCACATAAGTCGTGGTCGCCGTGTAAGTTGCAATTCCATGCCTCCCAGTTAAAACGGTTGCACTGACTGTCTTTACTCATCTATGGAACCTGGTATCACAGGCCTCTTTAATTTCAACTACTCTTGCTGAAAAGAGTGAAAGATCTGGCCAGGACTGGATTTAAACTTATTGGGGCCTCTAAGATGTAATATGTATGAGGCCCCTTCCTCATGCATGTTATACTCGTTACGGTTCACCTCTGAAGAAATTAAAAAAGGATTTTTTAAGATGGAGTGGCGCCTCTTGTAATGTGAGGCCCAAAGCTTTTGTGGAAATCCGGCCCTGTATCTGGCAACAAAGAAACGAAGTTCGAAAATGGTGCAGCAAAATATAAGTAATTATTTTCATTAAAGGCCTATACATATGTGTTATTGTGGCTAAAAGTTCCATTTGGTTTGTTACCCATAAATAAAAATAGGTAAGTACAACTCAGACCCATTAGGTCCATTAAACAGAAGCTTACGTCTATGGGCATTATTAATGATAATAATAATAATAAGATTCTTTATTAACATAAATTGTATACAATAGTGATTCCTTACACAGAAAGCCAGAGGAATCTTACAATTCGTTGTTTATACAAGTGATTTTGTTTTATAATAGAAAAAAAAAAGAAGAAGAAATAAAATAATAATAACTAAATAATAATTAATTCGGAAAATTAAATGCACTAGGCATAATCCTTATGGGTTTTGATAATTAACTATATAATATCGGTGTAAATACACCATAGTTAACCCATAGATTTGAGCTACGATTGTAGCGTAGGAGGCATCGTTTTAATTGTATCTCATAATGTGGTTGCCTTCACAACAAGATAGCTACTATTGAATTACTTTAGAGAAGACTACTGTTATTTATTTTCAGCGTACCACCACCCAGACGATCGTTTCTGAATTTAATGGGAAAAAAACCCATTGGACCAGATCTATTCAAACCATTGTCCCTATTAGACTTAGAAAAGCAAAAAGATAGAGGGAAAGTAATAGTAGGAGTGGAAGAGGAAAAGAAACGTCGTCGAAGAATGAAAGGGACAATAACTCTTCAACTCACACCACTCAAAAACTCATAAATTCCTCCAATAGGTAACGCTTCCCCAGTAGAGAAGACTGTTGTTACCCATTCTCGGAAACTCCGTGACTACCAGGCTCCTCCCCCAGACGATCGTTTCGAAGCTTTTTGGCTTCGTCATCAGTGGGCGGGTAGGTAATACAACAAGCCATCTCAGTTGCGAAGTTATATCCACATTATGAGAGATGCCAGAAGGGTGTGGTGGAAATGTATTTGGAAAATTAAATGCACTAGGCATAATCCTTATGGGTTTTGATAATTAACTATATAATATCGGTGTAAATACACCATGTTAACCCATAGATTTGAGCTACGAGTGTAGCGTAGAAGGCATCGTTTTAATTGTATCTCATAATGTGGTTGCCTTAACAACAAGATAGCTACTATTGAATTACTTCAAATAAATAACGCTTCTCTAGTAGACTACTCTTATTTATTTTCAGCGTACCACCACCCAGACGATGACGAAGCCAAAAAGCTTCGAAACGATCGTCTGGGTGGTGGTACGCTGAAAATAAATAACAGTAGTCTTCTCTACTAGAGAAGCGTTATTTATTTGAAGTAATTCAATAGTAGCTATCTTGTTGTGAAGGCAACCACATTATGAGATACAATTAAAACGATGTCTTCTACGCTACAATCGTAGCTCAAATCTATGGGTTAACTATGGTGTATTTACACCGATATTATATAATAATAATTAATAGATAAAACAAAGATGATAATCAAAATGTAAAAATGAAGTAGTAATTACAGCGAAAAAGAACTACAAGTTGAGCAGAACATGAAATGAAATCGGCTAACTAAGATCGGCACTTACATAAATGTCCTTTACAAACAGCAAGATAGGACAAGATACCATCGCAATATGCCTTGTCTATAGACCACAGATCGATGTCGAGCGAGTTGAGAGTGTCCAGAGTCACATTAGGGAAGTGTCTCTTGAAATTCTGTAACCGCCGGAGCCTTGAGCACAAGGAGGGGGGGTACTACGGAGATGTCTGCCTGGCAAACGCCAACCAACCGTGTTCCAGATGTTGATGTGATCCTGCTTAGCTGAGCACAGATGAAGGGATGACTTTATTTTTAGCACATGGGCTCTGTGAACCATGGGCGTATATTTCAGGTTGCAGCAGAGAGTAGATTTAGATGTTGTGTAGATCTGGTGCGACCACAAGTTGGCCCACTTCAGTACCCAGAATTCGAGGCCTCATAGTTTCCTGAGGCTAGTAGGTGGTGCCGCCGACCAAACTTTCACGGCATAGGAGAGCACACTACAGAAGTAAGTTGCAAGGTATTTCTTGATTATTTGCTTATTGTGCGTTTTGCACAGATCAATTTTCATTCCCCAGAACGCTCTCAGGGCTTTGGAATACTGAGCTTGGATTTGTTTTTTATAGGTGAGGTTGGCATCAAGGATTACTCCAGGAATTTGACACTGTCTGTGGGAATCAGAACATTTCCTGCCAATTCCGGAACTAGAGAAGATGCAGTATCAGGAGAAGTCATCCGACTTGGCATAAAGATGAGACAGTTTGACTTCTCTGGATTGACCGACAGGCCAAAAAATTTGGCATATTTACAGAATGTATTTAGGTAGCGTTTACAGATTCAGAGGTTTGTCTTTCTTGTGAATCATCAACATGGCGTTTGCATGGCAAGTAGCATACAATAACATCAGCATACGATAGGAAAGCTGGAATTTGATCCATTAGTGGAACGAATATTGCTGCAAATAGCAAGGCTGAGAGAGAACCACCTTGTGGGATCCCTACTTCGACGCTTTCCCTACTAAGATCGGCACTTACATAGGCGATGGCATTGACTGTAATGCCATCGCCTTTGAAGTGAAGCAATCTCCTAGATATTGAGGATCTCGAGCATATTTCCGGATATCCCGTAGAATCTCTGAAGTAAGGCAAGAAGGGGTGTTATTTGGACTGAGTCGAAAGCAGATTTCATGTCCAGAAAAATGGTGTGAAGATCTTCATTGTCATTCCAGGCGTGAAATATTTTCTGTGATAAGGACTGTAGGCAGGTTACAGTAGATCTATTAGGCATGGCATAATGGGTATGTTCTGGCCTATGCGCAAAGATTGCGAATGCTACATCATTATAGATGCAATTCTCGAGGCATTTCAGGAAGGGAGAGGCAATTGATATTGGCCTGAAGTCAGCCGGTCTGTTCGCACGAAGCTTCTTCGGAACTGCCACCACTCTGTATAATAACCAGCTTGAAGGCACCTGCGCAAATTTGAGTACTTTGTTGTAGAGTTAAATGAACTCTTTGCTGATGAAATAAGAAGCAATTTTTAGACTAAAAAGAGGTATTGCGTCAATTCCTATGGTGGACTTGTCGGGTAGTGAATTTATTATTTTTATTAGCTGTATTTCGGAAATTTCTGTATTACTAGAAGGTGAGAAACGTTAAACGCTTCGTTCCCAGGATATGCTTCGGACACACGGTGATCTCGCTTAAAACGCAGCACATGCTCACACCATTCCTGGACATCTAAAGATAGAGGGGTGTAAGTATGACTTGTGGACCATACACGTTTTCCCCTGGATAGCCGGCCGTTCATGAAATTATCAATAGCAAATTGTTTACTCTTCTGGAAATCCATCCTTGCTTTGGAAAATTTGGCGTATGACTCTCGTGAAGGCGACTTCTTGTAGGAGGCATGGGCTGCCTGTTTTTCCCTAAAGGTCTTAGTCAGGAGGTCATTCCACCATGGCTTTGAGCGGGGACTAAGGATGCAAGTTTCGGACATTGCAGACCTTGCAATGAATTCCATCCATCTCGAAAGCCGGTAGGCAGGCCTTCTGTATATGTGGACCTGAAGATTTCGCCCATCTCCTCTACTCCTGACCATTATATGAAGACTTTCACAGTGCGCAGTCCATGACTCGTGTTAAAGATCACCACAATTCATGAACTGCTAAATAGTTTACCTATAGCAGGAAGGGAGGACTCTCCTAACTATAAGGACATCCATAGAAATTTAACAGGGCAACCAACCATTCCAGTCTGATAACTGGCTCCGGCTCCTCTGAATGTCTTGCTAATCCCCTTGTGGGGTAGGTTTCTCAATACTGAGGCCTTCACCTCCTGAAATGTCTCACACTTGAATGGACCACACATATTGGACTCATTCTACACAGGAATTGAATCCACCTTCTGGACTTCCCCTTACTGGAACTATCTAGACTAACCTTCTCAGAGTAGGATTTGCAAACTTTGTTCACACAGGGTAAGAAACCCCTGCTGACCTTGTGTCCCGGAGTGGAATGTTGCGAACCCAGTCCTTGGACTAGAATTCCATGGTTTAAACCTACTCAAATGGCAATGGCAACTACACCCAGTACCCTTGCTATATGCTTTTCCTTCCCCTCCTCCCTGTGAATTTTTCCTTCCTCCTTTTGCCTGGTGGAGCAAATGCTCCATTGTCCACTGGGAGGATGTCTTCATATTAATCTCCTGACTCACACTTCCCACATACCTACTAAAAAAAGGTAGAATGTATCCACTACACTCTCTTTTTTTTTTTTTTTTTTTTTAACTTGGTCTCCCTCCAGCAAGCTCAGGTTACCCTGGCGGAGGCCATTCAAAAAATAAGCGGCAGCCTGGCTTACCTCTGTGTGGTGCGTACGGGCAATGTGGAATCCGGCCAAATCGGTGCGGCCAAAAGCCAGAACACAACAACAGACCCCAACATAATGCTTTACACGTACAACACATTTTCTGGCTTTTAGAGAGTACTGCTTTTCTTCACAGACGCATTTATGGTGCAGATGTAGCAACCCACCAGTGATGCCCCCTCCCGCACACACACACAAGATGTTAGGTAGGTGGTAACATTTTCACTGTTATTTTGGCTATTATTTCCTACATATGTGTTAAAAAATTTTTCTACCAGAACTTTTGTAAAGAATTCTCTGCTCTTTGTACACCGAATTGGCTTTGCATTAGCAACAGCTAATGGAAAGCAAAGCTAATTAGCAATACCTCGTGAGGCCACCATTATGATGCAATAAGGCAAGCTTATACAACATCAGCCAAAAAAAAAAAAAAAAAAAAAACCGTTCCCATTTCACCCCACCATTCGCTCCAAAAGATTGTCCAGTTATTCCATGAATTTATTTATGCTATCAACTTCCACAACGACAGATGGAATCAACCAGCTGCTGGCTAAAGGCAAATTTCTGCATATTTATTCTAAACTGTCTTTCCTAAATTTGAATTTATGCTCCCTCAAATGCGTAATCTGAGCAAGAGGAAGAATCCAACTAAGTTCCAATCGAAGTTTATTTGGAAATTCCAACTAAGGAATACTGCTCTAGTTTCAGCCCCAAATGGATGTCAGATTAACTAATGAGACTCGTGGCAGAGAAGAGAAATGCATGGGATGCACATAAATGGTCAGGTGACACAGAAGCCTATGGTAGATACAAGCTAGTCTGTAATCAAGTCACAAAGGAGGTTAGGCAAGCGAAGGCAGATTATGAAAAATCTTTGGCAAAGAATGCAAAAACTTCTTTACTTATAGAAACTCTAAAAGGAAGGGGATGAATCAGATTAGTCCACCATATCAATGGTTTGACTGTAAATGATAATTCACAGATAGCTGCCGAACTAAATGAGTATTTTGCATCTACATTCACACATGAAGAGTTATTCAAGGAGGAGAGGGTCAATGTTTATCAAACTCTAGCAGAGAGTTAAATGATTTTGTAATAACTGAGAACAAAGTGGAAGAGAAATTGTTGAAGTTAATCATAACAAAGGCACTTGTGGTGGATGGGATCTATCCTGTTATATTAAAGGAGCAGCAAAGGAAGTAAGCAAGCCCTTGGCCATAATTATGAAAGCATCCTTGGACTGGGGGGAAGTCCCCACGGACTGGAGATGTGCAAATGCATTTCCAATTCACAAGGGGGATCAAAGGGTGACACAAGTAATTACAGACCTGTTAGTTTGACTTCTGTTCCAGGGAAAATAATGGAGTCACTGGTTAAAGAAGCATTGCAGGATCATCTAGACAAGGCTGCAATTATAGTTCAGACGCAGGGTTTGTTAAGGGGAAGTCTTGTCTGACCCATTTGGTTGGATACTATAATGTGGTCACAAAGGACTGAATGCAAAATACAATTTTGATATCATATACTTGGATTTCAGGAAAGCTTTTGATACTGTTGCACATGGAAGACCACTCTACAAATTGGAGCTGTAGGGCATTAAGGGCAAGTTACTATAATGGATAAAGAGATGGTTGAGTGGGAGACGACAGAGAGTGATGGTCAATGGGTACAGCTCTACGTAAATGTTTAGTGGTGTCCCTCAGGGTTCGGTGTTGGGTCCATTGCTGTTTTGTATATTTATCAATGATATTGATGAAGGTATATCAAGCTTAATGTCAAAGTTTGCAGATGATACAAAGGTAATAACAGTAATCACAATATGCTGCTGCAACAGGATCTGGAAAAGTTGGGTAGATGGGCTGAGAAGTGGCAACTGAAGCTTAACATTGACAAATGCAAAGTACTGCATATGGGCAGCAGTAACCAGAGAAATGTATTAGCTATGTGGTGTTACACTCAGGTAGTGGAGAATGAAAGAGACTTTGGGGTAATTGTGCATTCAGATATGAAGTTTTCTGGACAGTACAAACAGGCTGCCAGTGTAGGTCATGGGGTCTTGTCAATGATATACAGGAATTTTGCGAGCAGGGATAAGGATACCCCCTTGTATTAGGCAATGGTCAGGCCACACCTTGAGTACTGCGTACAGGTGTGGAAGCCTCATTTTGGAAAGGATGTAGAGTTGCTAGAACGAGTACAGAGAACAACAAAACTGGTGAAGGGAAAAAAGGGGTGCTCTTATGAAGAAAGGCTTAAATTCTGCAAATTGCAGCTTCTGGAGACTCGGCACCTGTTCAATCCATTCAAGGCCTTATACACCTGAATCAGATCGCCTCGCAGTGCAAGACAGTTGTAGAATATATGTGCAGAAGTTTGCCTTTAGCTAGCGGGTGGAACAAACTTCCATCTGTTATTGTGGAAGTTGATAGCTTATAGAAATTCAAGGCAGAACTAAACAAACATTCGGAATGAATGGATCACTGAAATGAGAAGGTTTTTTTTTTTTTTTTTTGGCTGATGTTGTATAAGCTTGCTTTCTTGCATCATGTGCCTCTACTAATGCTAAATCTAATCCTATCAGCATTGGGCTTGCTCAAACAATTCAAGACCTTATACACCTCAATCAGATCACCTCGCAGGTGCCTTGTCTCCAGAAGCTGCAATTTGCGGAACTGAAGCCTTTCTTGGGAAGAGCAACCGTTTGTTATTCTCACCAATCTCTTTGTACTTGTCTGTTCTCGTTCCAGCATCTCTACAATCTTCTTAAAAAGAGGACCACCAGACCTGTATGCAAAACTCAAGGTGTGGCCTGACAATTGCCTTATAAAAAGGGATAATCACCTCCTTATTTTAGGTAGAAAAATCCCTGTGCATCATTGACAAGATCCCACGAGCTGCTCTGGCAGCCTGTCTGCGTTACTCAGAAACCGTAATATCTCATTACACAATTATCTCCAGGTCTTTTTTATTCTTTACTACCTTGAGTGTAGTACCGCAAAGTCTGTACGTTGCTCTGAGGTTGCTGCTACCCATATGTAGTACTTTGCATTTGTCAATTTTAAACTTCAGTTGCCTCCTCTCAGCCCATCTGCCCAACTTTTATAGATCCTGTTTCAGTAGCGTACTGCAGGGCCGGATTTCCTATTAGGCACTGTAGGCACAGTGCCTAGGGCCTACAAAATTTTTAGGGCCCATGAAGGAAAGTAATAATTAAGAAAGAAAACAACAGTTCACTCTTATCACTGTGACTAACGAAAAACGAGATGAGAAAACACGTGCGCAATCGACTCCAATTCAATACACATAAACTATCCAGTGACTGTTCTCGAAACTAGAAGAATCGAAGTGATGGTCGCTCCGTCAATTGAGGTAATTTATCATTTATAAATTCTTCTTTAACCAGTAGTTGAAATATTTCTTTAACCTGTAGTTGAAAAGGGTATCCCCCTTTTCAACTATTATAAATTATAAATTACAATATTATAAACATTTTACCTCCTTTTTAGCACATTTCGGAATAAAAGTTCCTGGGATCCTACAAACACCAAAATCGAGCCCGGCGGACTGTTCATTAACAACCCTGCCAACCTTCGTATGTTTTGCAAACTTCGGCATTAAGTCTAATATACCTTCATCAATATCATTGATAAATACACAAAACAACAATAGGCCCAACACCGAACCCTGTAGGGATTCCCTCATAAAATTAGTCCAAGAAGAGCGGTGTCCATTGATTTCTACTCTGCCTTCTTCTACTCCCTCATCCCTTTATCCACAGCAACAACTTGTCCTTAATGGCATATTGCTCCAATTTGTACAGCAGTATTCGATGTGAAAAATGTCAAAAGCTTTCCAGAAATCAAAATTATTTTTTGCATCCAGTTCCTCTGTGACTGCATCGTAATATCCAATCGAATTGGTCAGACAAGACCTCCCCTTAACAAACCCATGCTGCGTATGAATCTTACTGCAGTCTTGTATAGATGACCCTGCAATACTTCTTTAACCAGTAGCTCTATTATTTTCCCCAGAACAGTGGCCAAACCAACAGGTCTGCAACCACTAGTGAAGGTGTTGCAGGGTGTCCGGCGGGAGTGCCAAGTGCCACATGCGTTGCATAATGTGTCCAGTAATGCCTGCACAATGTTAGACGGATGGACGTAGTATCGAACTTCCATTTCTAGTAGATCCCAAACATGCTCAACTGTGTTGAGCATGTTTGGGATCTACTAGAAATGGTGAACTGTAGGGGCAACCATAGGGGGAAAAGGAGAATTCATTGTCGCGTTCCTGACACCAGTTAGCAACCTGCCAAGCCTTGTCGTACTGCGCAGTCTTGTTGACAAATGCCGGACCTGGTCGGCGACAATAAAAATGTAGGCATTCCCATCGATCTGTTGATTAACGGTGATCAGCGACCCCTGGGAAAACAGTCCCCAAACACTACCGCCTCCAACCTGCCGAACACCAACAGTGCATCCAGGTGCTGCTTTCTTCAAATGCGGATTCACATATTGGCATGATACAGTTGGAAACGGGATTCATTAGGCTCAGCGACAGATTAACACGTTGGTGGTTCTGAAGTGCCAATGCAAATCCTAGTTTCTTGCTGGCAGTGAGCATGGGTAGGTACCCGGAACACCTGTCAATTGATGTGGCCTATACGAGCTAATGTCCGGCCCATAGTCCATTGAGATCGCGGAGTTGGGGGGGGGACCCCCATTGCCGCATGAAAGAAAACACTAAACTATGTCCATGTGGATACTGCTCTTGCTATTGCTACTTTGTACTGGGTGGTCAGCTGGGCCACTGTGCTGCATCGGTGCTATTTTACGAGACGAGATACGACACTCACTACGGGCGTGGACCACACGTGGCTGTCCCGCGTATGACCTTTGACTAGTTACTCGACTGCTGTTGAGTTGGTCACGGTAGACTCGTGCCACCACAGAACGGGAACACTTACCTATGTTGAGATTGGGTGAGGTGTAACGTTTATTTTTATTCCACTGCAAACTGATTATCATCTAAATTCAATGTCGAGATGGTAGCACTTGCATGTTTTTTTTCCCCACAATCATTCCACGTTTGAAGTTGGAAAAATCTCGACGTCGTCTTATTCTTCCTCGCAGACGCTCAAAAATTGATCGCCACATGTGAATTACAATCTCATATCAGCCGTTCCCAACTTTGAGCGTCAGACCAGTCCATTTCCACAAATGGAGGTGTTGCTAATGCAAAGCCAACTCAGTGTACTTTCAAAAATATCAGTGCTATCTTGAAAATATTAGAAAAGTTTACCCTGCATAAAATATTAATTTATTATTAATTATAAATAATTTAAACGACTACAGAACATTATGAAAATGTTTGTTTTTTTCCCCCGTCAAAAACACCACCTACAGGCAAAGGGCTTCCTTAATCCTCTTCTAAGGACATCCATAATGTATGCTAAAACGAGAGGACTAACGTGTTGAGCCATCTCTTTAATAACGCATTGACATATCTATCTATGATTCTTAGAATTTTTACACAAGTTGAAATTTCAATTAAATATTCCATTCGCATAAACTTTCGCACGAACTAAATGCCATCCAGTTAACAGCATAATGCATAGGCAAGTAAAAATAAGCTGTTAAACTTCACTCATTTGAACTACGCGAAAGCTTCCTGATAACACCGAACGCATTACTAAACCTGACCACACTACTAGATGTATGTGAAACAAAGTTCATTGCTCGCAGCTGGGCTGGACTGCAACGAGCCCAAGGAAATTCGCCACATAAGGGGTAAGCGAATAAAAAGGTCATGAGAAATGTAGGTGTAACGTTTATTTTTATTCCACTGAAAACTGATTATCATCTAAATTCAAAGTACCTGATATATGTGAAATAACATTAAATACGAATTCAGAAACATTTGATTTTGATATACGCTTTAATGAAATTTTCCATCATTGGCTAATAACGCGTTATCAAGAGTCATGACAAACACCACAGATATCTGTGGTATTTGTCAATAGCCAGTAAAGACATATTTTCTGATTACAGCAGATTGTGACTAAGTACAAATCTCAATGAATGATTTCTGTAAAACACAAAAAAGCGATAGACGCATTATGCAGTGTATATAAAAGCTAGTTTGCAGTGTGTTATATTTCTGGCGCGTTAGCAAATAGTAATAACTCATGATTTATAACAAAAAAAAAAAAAAACTTTTATTCGCGAACCGAAAACATTACGTTTCTGTGCACAAGCCACATTTTTCGGTTATTTCTTCAACCAGCGCATGGCAACATTATAGTAATATCCAGTGCTTCAATAAAAGGTATATGGATAGCCCATGTGCTAGGTAAGAAACAAATAATAATTTCCCCATTTCTACTGATCCGATTTTAGTGAAATTTGGTAAGGCGCAGTAAATCGTTACAAATGAGCCAAATAAAAAATTACAAGAAAATGTATCGACTGAGAGTTGATTAATTACATGCGTAGGGACGGGAAAAGAAATGAAAATTGCCGGATTTCTATAAAAATTTGGGATGGCTCAACGCTTTTGAAAGCGCCAAATATAAAATTTTAAGGAAATACATCCATTAAGAGTAGAGTTATGTGGGCAGACACGGTGAAGACCACAGAGCATTATGCATATATGCTAACATGTCTAAAAATGAGATATAAAAGCAACAAAAAGAACCGTATGTACAGTGTATTTCAGGCACTTTCATTGGAAATTGTTTCTGGGAGATCCATTAGATTTCACTAAAAAATCGAAAATCAGAGGTCACACATAATTGAGACAATTAGAGTGGATGTGATTTTTAGGGATTCCAAATAATCTCCAAAGGCATATTTAAAGCTAACATTGTTTTAAGTATAAATAAAGTGGCTCCTTCGATTAACCATGACTTTTACTAATGACATTCTGGTTGATAATATGCATCTCATTGAATCCTGTGTATTTCATTAATGAAAAGTTTCATTTACCGACATCAGTACAACGACGTACGGCCTTTTTTTTTTTTGGCCAAGAAAATCGCTCGTAAGCCACGCGGTCATCATTTTTGGCCATTCAGAGCACTCTCAAGTCTGCACGTTCGCGTAATCATAGCGTTCTAAATAACGCATTTTTGCCTTCCTCAGCACTTGAAGTACAAAATCGTTGCGTATTCTGCCTTTTCAGTGCAAACATCTCTCAGTGATTTTCATAATTTTGTGATTGTGAAAACACTCTCTCTCTCTCTCTGATTTTTGTTAATTTCTTGTGATTTAACTAAATTAAATCACTACTCACAGCCCAAAGAGTTCGCGTAAAATAAAAGAAAAGCAGGAAATCAATTTCTGTGCAAATGAAGCAAGAAATCATTTGACGTTAAAATGCAACGATCGTCATGCATAAAGGTATACAAAATGATCGTCATGCAAAAATCTTTTAACTAAAGATAAGTGTTTTTTTTTTTTTTTGTTTTTTTTTTTAATTTACTGCATTAATTGCGTATGTATATAACAAACAATTAGCATATTTATTTAATAATAAACATGGGATTTCTGTGAAAAAGTTCAACTCCCGATGGTCTTGGAACGAGTAAGCCGTGAACACGTATTTCATATACTCGATTAACAATAATTTCGGTATAAGGGCGAATGTAATTTCTAATCGCTTTACTAAATTTACTAGCCAGAGGAAAAATATCCGTATCTTGAGAATTTTGTTTTATTTTTCGAAAAAATAAAAAATCTTTCCATCTACAGTCATATGATTGAAGAATACTTCGTTTCACCCACCTGACCACAATATTTGATTCATCCACTTTTAAAAAACAAAACAGCGTCTCAATTCTCAATCCAAAGAATTTAGACCCATCTTCTGTGACTAGTGGCTTCTAAAGCAATTTATTTTATTTATTGTACTATGCGGTCCTAACCAGCTTTCCCGGCAATTCCGCAACCTATTTACAATGCTAATGTATAATTATCTCAGATTCCTTTGTAGAGGGTCAATTGTCCATATCACACTGCAATACCATGAAGGTATCTGACACTATAAAGTCTCAAATAAAGCAGTCCATCCAGCATCCGCAACTCAGATTCTGCAGGCTAGTCACTATTCACTCTGCCATCCAAGGAATGGTCAACCCTTACCAATCTGAATCCACCACGATGAAGATCTTGGGAGTTTTTGAAGAAAAATCAGGAGCGGTCATAACATACGTCGATCTGTAGATGTCGGCCGCATTTCATACCATTAACTATTAACATAAATGTATTAGTGCAGCTTCTGGAATCTTACATCGAAGTTCACGGCGCTCTTGTCTCGCTGCTCTAAGGAATTCTCAGGAAGAGAATTGCTTGGAGATCCTCAGAACACAAAATTCTACTGAAGCTAGGAACATTTATGAGGGTGTCCCGCAAGGTGTTTTCTCCCTCAGTTCTGCAATTGGCTGGCCTGGTATTATTCACCATAAACACTTGATTTCGTCACCTATGCTGACGATGTCAAGTGGAAACAATACCTCGACTGCGATTGGCATACTTTTATACAAGCTTCCTATCAGAGGAGGATCGTCCTAAGCTGCCCAAAGTGAATTGAGGTTGGTGGTGGGATTTACGAACATTTATTGTGAACTGTAAAAAAATTGTGTTTTGTATCATTCAAAAAGTCAACCACAATGGTTGACAGATCTTCAAAGCGATTTCAATTCGAAATTGTGAACAAGGCGGTTGGACAAGGAATCATGAAACAGTTTCCTGTCTTTGATTTTATATTTTTTTGTACACAATACTTGTATATTCAACACAGTATATTCAACTAAAATGTGTTGAACATCTCTTGAAAGATACAATCATCCTTCGAGAATATTGTACAGTAATCTATAAGTAGTATAATTTACACTGTGAACACAAAATTCTACTGCGTCACTTTATTAGGTACACCTACCTAGTAGCGTGTTGAGTCTCCTTTAGCCTTCATAAGAGCCTGAATTCGTCTATGCATGGATTGAACAAGATGCCGAAAACGTTGTGCAGGAATGGAGTACCATGCAGACATGAGTGTGTCACGCAGTTCCTTGAGATTCGACGGAGGTGTAGGCCTACATCAAACAGCCCTTTCCAGCTCATCCCAAAGATGTTCAATAAGTTTGAGATCCGCAGACTGAACGGGCCACTGCAGAAAAGAAAAGTCATTGTCATGTTCCTGGAACCATTCCATAGTGATTCGGGCTTTGTGCACCGGCGCATTATCCTGCTGGAAGTAACCATCTGACCGAGGATAAACTGTCAACATGAACGGATGCACTTGGTCAGCAACGATGTTTAGGTACGATGTGGCATTCAGACGTGAATCTTTGGGTATCAATGGACCGAACGTGCGCTAAGAAAACATTCCCCACACCATAACACTGTCCCAACTACCTTTCACAGTAGTCGTCAGGCATGACGGGTCCATGGATTCGTGTTTTCACCAAACTCTGAGCCTTCCATCAATATGATGCACCAGGAACTTCGACTCGCCAGACCAAGCAACTGTTTTCCAATCGTCGATTGTCCAGTGCTGATGTTGTTGCACCCACAGGAGGCGTGCTCTCTTGTTATTCATTGATAACAAAGGTACGTGATGTGGCCATCGGCTGTTGTAGCCCATTTGTGACAAAGTGCGACTAGTGGTCCGTTGCGACATTTTGTAATGCGCACCAAGGTTGTATTCTGATGTGATGTGCGACTTTGTAGCCAGTCTGTTTGCATGCACAATTCTAGCCATCCTCCTCTGACCTTTCTTATAAACAAGCGATTTTCTTCCACAGGAATGCCGTTGAGAGGATGTTTCTGTTCGTTGCACCATTCTCGACACACCCTTGAAACTGGTGTGCGAAAAGTTCAGGAGAACTGCCGTTTCAGAGATGCTTTGTCCAGCACGTCTTGCACGTCAGGTCTCCAGACCCCACTCCGTTAGATTTTTGTTTGTGCGGTTGGATGAAAAGCGCAGTATACAAAGAAATACTGACACGAATTGCTCGCTCGCTCGCATTTTGGGTACTGCTACCCTCATAAATGAACGCCAAGACGACCTCAGAAGAACAACACGTCATATTACCACAAGAGTTGCAAAGTGAATTGAGGTTGGCTGTGGGATTTACGAACATTTATTGTGAACTGTAAAAAAATTGTGTTTTGTATCATTCAAAAGTCAATAAATACAAACAATAAGTCATTTATCGTTCTTTAATATCTCTCATAATGACTTTCTGCGCGCCAGTTTCAAAGAGCTGTATCTCCGTATCCATTGAGAATTGGACACATGTTTATATAATGAACAAGATATCTTCTTCTTCTTCTTCTTCTTCTTAGGATTTATTCCGTTATAACAACGGTTCTCCTCAACCTAACATCGAAAAGTCATTCCTTTATTCTTTTTTTTTTTTTCCATTTTCTTCTATCTTCCCAACCTCCGTCCACCAGTCCTCTTCTATTCATGGCTGCTCTCACACCCAATATCCACGTCCATCTTGGTCTTCCTCTCTTTTTTCTTCTCCATGGCTCCTCTGCGCAATCTGTCGTCCTCTATTCTCTTCATATGGCCAAATCACTCCAATCTTTTCTTCTCTATTTTATTAATGATGGTTTTTTGGACATTCATTGTATTGTTTATCACGTCATTTCGAACTTTTTCAGTCCTAGACTTTCTTGCCGATCTTAGCCAAAAATCCATCTCAACGGCCAATAGTTTATTTATTTATTTATCGTTATTATTATTTATTAATTATTTTTTTTGTCTTTCTGTTAAGGTCCAAGTCTCACATCCATATAATAAAACACTTTGTGATAAGATATACAAATGTAAATTTTTTTTGATACTCTGAAGACAAAAAGCATTATTTTTTTTATAACAATAAAACTTTAACTGTTCAAAATGCCCTCCATCAGCATTAATTAATGCTGATGGAGGGTATTTATCTTCAACAGATCTACATACTGAAATGCACAAATCAGGTGAAATGTTTTCTGCTTCTCGTTGAATTTTCATCCAGAATTCCTCCAATGTTTGCGGTTTGTGAGTGTAAACCCAATTTTTCAAGTATCCCCAAGCAAATAAATCTAGAGGGGGAGTTGAGATCAGGCGACCTTGAAGGATATTCAAAACACTCCCTCAACGACCTATCCATTGATAATGAAATTCATTGTCAAGATAATTGCGTACAGCTGTGCGCGATTATTAATTCCTTCATCATTCTAAAAACACTTGTATGGTTTAAGCTCTTTTGAACACCGTCTTGTTGATTTCCTTGGGGTGCACAAGATTGAATTTTGTTTTCATTACTTCTTGATGTCCTCTCTGTCTGCCTCTCACCTCTTTCTCTTTCATTAAACTAAACACAGTGATAGCGTGATTACGTCTATAGTTTTTTATGCGTATCTATTGCATATTGTTTGTTTCTTTCGTGTTTGCTTAGTACTGTATTGCTAAAATGTTCAGCAGAAGCAAAAGAACTGTCCGAATTACTTCGAAAATGTGTGCTGTGTGTGGACAGTTTACAACAAAAATTCAGAGGAAGAAAATCTACAGTATTGATGAACATGCGTATTCTTTATACTTTGGTTGCAAGAATGTTGATCAAGACAAAACTTGGGCTCCACATATTTGCAACACAAATCTGAGGATGACTAACTGACAAAATTAAAAGTATGCCTTTTCCCGTTCCAATTGTGTGGCGGAAACCACGCAACCAAATGGACAATTTCTATTTTTGCATGACTCCTGCTATTCCGCCTCCAGCCTGCATACGAAGCTAAAGGTCTTGCAGCTCCCCTCCAGTTCGGGTTCAGGCCGAGTTGTTCTACAATTGATGCTCTCAATGCTCAATTGATCATTTCACCTGATGAATTCTGAAACTTGCAAAAGATTCTGAGGCCACCTATGTCTTCGCAATTTTTAGATTTTAAGGGCGCCTTTTGACACCGTTTGGTGGCAGGCCATCCTACAGAGGCTCAGGACCACTGATTGCTCTCAGAATCTGTTCAACTGCCTCAAGAGCTACTTCTCTAACCGACGTCTCACCATCAAAACACAGTTCCATTCCATCACCCGGCAACTTACCAGAGGCTGTCCCCAAGGCTCCATCCTTGGTCCAGCAGTGTGGAATATGATCCTGGATGACTGGCTTCTGAGGATTTACCCCAACGTCACACAAACTTCTTATGCCGACGACCTTGTCATCGTTGAAGGGCCTACGAGAGCTACAATAGAAACTAGGGCCAGTGCAGTACTGTCTGCCCTTTCCGAGTGGGCTGAGAACAACAAACTTTCAGTCTCTACTGAAAAGAGCAAAGCCTTTCTACTAAAAGGAAAGTTGGATGTGAGGAGGCCTCCGACCATTCGTTATAAAGGGCGATCACTCGGGCCTGACGTAGTCGAGGGGTCAGGAGGGCGAGTGCATAGCACGCGTTCCTTGAGTGGACTGGGTTTTGAGCCCGTGACTACTAAATACGATAAATATTTGTATTGACGATTTACTGTAAACTCTACTGACCAGTTCAGTCCACTTATGTGGGCTGAACTGGTCAGTAGAGTTTACAGTAAATTACAGTCCACTTATGTGGACTGAACTGGTTTCCCTATGGACACGATGGAATAACTCATCAACAGGTGAAATGACTAAACTCTTTATTCCGGATGTCACCTTCCTGAACAAACGATGTTGCAACTGGTTCTACCCTAACGTCTACACGTCCTTTCTTTTGACTGGCCATGGATCATTTAAAAGGCGTCTTCTCGATTTTGGTCTGGCTGTGAATGCTTTTTGCATCTGTGGAGAGTCTGTGGTTGTCGTGCCGGAGTATAAACAGAAAATTAAAAACCATCTTGCTGTCAAATATCTGGGTATTACACTGGATGACCGCGCGTTGGTTTTTGCGTATCCCCAGTCTTTGCGGGTGAAGCGTGCTATGCTGGCACGCTTCACCCGCAAAGACTGGGGCCTCAAAGGCCGGGTTTTACATCTTCTTTACACAGCTGTATTTATTCCCTTTGTCACATATGACGCCGCAGTTTGGTATAACAGGATGACGATAGTAAGAATGCAACGTCTGATCCTTCAGGTCCAGCGGCTTATGATGCTGCAAATGACTTGTGCATGTCGGACTACGTCAACCGCTGCACTACAAGTTCCTACTGGATGCATACCCCTAGATCTCCATGTCATATACTTCGGCCTCTCTCATGCCATCAAGAAGAATAAAGAGGTTGAACTACTCACCATTAAAACGCGTACAGACATTAACATCAAACATGAGATGACCCTTGTGTGGACTGAACTGGTTTCCCTATGGCAGACACGATGGAATAACTCATCAACAGGTGAAATTACTAAACTCTTTATTCCGGATGTCACCTTCCTGAATAAACGACGTTGCAACTGGTTCTACCCTAACGTCTACACGTCCTTTCTTTTGACTGGCCATGGATCATTTAAAAGGCGTCTTCTCGACTTTGATCTGGCTGTGAATGCTTTTTGCATCTGTGGAGAGTCAGAGGACTGGAACCACGTGATGCACTCCTGTCCGATCTATCTTGACCACTGCAACCAGCTTCTTCTGGCCCTCGATGCACCGACAATCCATCCAGAGGCTAGGGTATTGGAATCAGAAGAATTCTTCCTCTCGCTTAGAATAATCACCTGAGAGGGCATAAATTCAAATTGAGGAAAGACAGATGTAGGATAGACGTGCGGAAATTTGCCTTTAGCCAGCAGGTGGTTGGTTGGTGGAACAGACTTCCATCCCTTGTCGTGGAAGTTGATAGCCTAAATAAGTTTAAGGCTCAGCTGGACAGATATTTTGAACGAACAGAGGGGTGAAGTGGAAGTGGTTTTTTTTTTTTTTTTTTTTTTTTGGCTGATGCTGCATAAGCTTGCTTTCTTGCATCAAATGCGTCTACTAATGCTAATGCTAATGCCTACAAAGCATTCTCGACCTATGCCACTGCGGTCTTCAACAGACGCCGCTATCACTCACAACCACCAACTGGCACACCTATGACTACCGCAGCTCATTCTGTCGACTAGCTTCCCCACTGCCAGTCACACCAGAAATTAAATAACTTGTCAGCCATAAGGATATACCAAACCCAGTAATGATTCTCTACTTCACAGGATGCACCATTGCAATCACGTCACCAAGTTTCTATTATGTGGCCACTCGAGAGCTGCCTCTATTTTATTTTTTTTCTTCCTGTCCATCCACAGTAACTTCATCTTTCCCTGCAATGCTCCAGCATCTTCTCTGCTGCTCCTAGAAGACTTCACCGAGCGATTCTCAACTTCCCTTGACAAAGCTTCCACCAGATTCGAGCCGACACTGCTCTCTGTAGGGGATAAACTAATGGGATTCCTACCTTCACCTCTTCTCCGTGAAGCTCCTAAGCTGACGCCTGAAAGGAAAGCCGCCTCTCCATCAGAGTGGGATTAGATGCTTTTGGGCTTTTAAACGGGCGGGATTTTAATCACCCTCGATGAATCCTCATCGAAGGGATTCTGCTGACGCTGGTCAACTGACAGGCGTGGGATCATATGGCCGTTTGGCTCTCTGCTGGGCGTAGCATTCCGCTCTGCCCACTCTTGCTTCCTTCCCCTTTTCTTACCTTTTCTGTCCAACTCGCTCCGTTCCACTAACTTAGCCTCTCTCCTCTCTTGCTTTGCAAGTGGGGAGAGAGCCCATCAGGCGTTCCTTCTACCTTCCTGGCCCGGATCCTCGTGCCGGTGGGCGGATGCAGAAAAGGCTCCTTCCATGGTGCCTCCCAGTAACTAAGAGGCCAGTCAAACAACACACTATTCACACATAACCCACACTGACTGGCCTTGCAATGTTGTGCATACATCACAGAGTACTCAACGCGGAATTGTGGGGAACCACATGAATTACTTTACAAAAACACTATATCCACTATCTTAACATATACAATGCGGCGATCTGAGCCCAGTCGAGCATGTTTGAACTTGCTGGAAAAGGACATTCAATGTTACGAACATCAATCATCAGCGGAGATCCTGCAACGCCTTATATAGTCTATGCCATGGAGTGGCAGTACTGTATTGTGAACAAAAGGTGACCTCACGAAGTGTTGATAATGCAAAGCCAAGTGAGCGTATATCTAACACAAGAATCGCTTCGAGAGAAGCACAGAAGTGTAGCTTGGCAGACCCGCCAACCCAAACCGGCTGACCTTAATTAACAGCTTTTTTGTATGGACTTTCTTTGTGCATCATGTCTGACGTCACCGTCAAAAAAAAAACAAAGAACAGAACAACAGATGGACATCAAGTTTTGTATAAAACAAGGGAAAAGTTCTACACTTGTTGAAAAAGGCCAGGGTTCGAGCCCCGTCAATAACGCGAGCTCACGTCGGTAGCACAGTTAGTATAATCACCGTCCTTCCCACACCAGGTGGAAAACAACACAGTTCGAATCACGTCAGTGATGCGAAGAATTTTTATGGGTTTTTTTCACAACATGCTGAGTTAGTCGGCCTTAGGTGAGGGTACATGTTTTTTTTCTCCTGGAAACTCGAGTATTTCGTCCGGAAAACAGCAAGTCGACCACAGAACACACACACCATTTATAGTCATATCATATACGCCTTAGTTGCTCATGCGCCTAAAATCCTACAACAACCAACCAACGAGGAGAGGAATTTATAGGTTTTTTTTTTTTTTTTTTTTTTTTTTTCACAGTTTGGTTGAGTTAGTCGGTTCAGGCAAGGGTTGCATGGATCCCTCCCGGCAACTATGGTGTTTTTCCAGGAAACAAACAAATCGACAATAGAACACAAGCAATTTCCAGACATAATATACAGGCGCAATATAGTCGAAGTTGCTGATGCGTCTAAAACCCGACAACATGGGTAAAAATCTCACTGAACACACCAATTATTACGTACAGCTTATGGAGATGAGGCTCTATCCCAAGCATAAACATTTCGATGGTTTAAGCATTATAAAGAGGGCAGAGAGAATGTAGCAGACGATCCTAGAAATGGACAACCGAAAACGATCTACAGCTCAAAATTAGTGGACAAAGTGACAGCAGATTAACACAGAGAATGCCAGAAAGTGAGTTATATGTGAATAAGGAATCGATAAGGTCGATAATTACCGTAGGAATTTGGAAAAATAACATTTGCACATATTTTTTCCCCCTGTTTCCGGTTCTATTTTTAACCCGCCTGTGGGACAGACGTTTCTGTTTCATAAGCAGGTCGCAGTGCTCAGCCACCTTCTTTATTCCCCTGACTTGGTTCCAGCAGACATTTTTTCCTGTTTCCCAAGTTGGAATCGAGATTGAAAGGACCCCGATTTGATAGTGTTTACGACACTGAAAAAGAATGTGAGAGCAGAACTAAATATCATCACAGAAGACGAACTTGCTAGGTCTTTTCAAAGCATGTATAAATGCTAAAACAACAGTATTCGGTTCCTTAGGGACTGTTTCGAGGGAGACGAGTAAGCAAATATTTTGCCTTATTTGAATCCAGTCTCATTACTTTTTTTTTGTCGCACTGTGTATTTTAGCAATATGTTCCACATAATAAAGACCTGCCGATACCAGATCCCCGAAATAATGGGATAAGGAATGCAAAGATGAATATGGCGAGTATCCTTGTGTTGCAGACTTTGCTGGGACATCCATATCAATAGAGTTGGACAAGCAACCAGAAAATTATAACGCGCAGAACTTAATTAAGCAAGAATTGAATGACTTGGTTCGTGATTTAAGCTTATCTAAAGAGCTGACTTTGTGGTAATATGCCAATAATCAGAAAGCAAAGATTTTCTCTATTCTTAGGAATCAGCTCATTAATACAAATTTCCACCAACAGGAATGAAACAGTGGAACAAGAGTGTGTAAAATGACCACACAAGTCTAGAGAACAGAATAACTAGAACGACGACTTATTCAGAATTCGATATTTGGACGTTAACTTGAATCTGGTCTGAAATCGATTATATATTACGTGCTACCAAAGGCATGCGCGTTGGATGGTTTCATCTAGTATGAATAAACCTTTTTATGTTCTTTAAAACATTAAAACAAACCATACATTTTTAAGCAGTTATTAAAGGGTCTTTTTCAACTGCCATTGCATTCGGTGGCATACTAAGAAAATCGCAATAAAGTTTACATGTGGCCAGGCTGAATGTTCATTGATTATACAGTACACTAAAATCAAGTATACTTCCTATATATCCTTCTAAACACTATGTAAGTGTAACACATCAACAAAGATGTATTTTATATTATTATGAGGCAGAGATTTGGGCCGTTGAATCTAAGTTGAAACCTCCTATTGCTGTCCCAGGTGTCGTAAGAATCAGGCGTAGCAAGTAAATCCGTGACGATACCAAACTTGCACACCGACAAAAGAGCCTATTTTTTCTGAAAAACGTCAATGGGGAATTAAGAAAAAGCTCCCCACGCTGCAAATCTTTCGTTACTAGAGGACTTCAAATGTCTGACGGGAACGTAGCTAACCACGGATGAATAACTCATCAACCGTTCTCGAATGGTCAAGCGAGAGGGTCAATTTTTTTTTTTTTTTTTAACTTGATCTGGTTTAATGCATGTCATGTACAGTATTCTACAACGGGAGATTCCACACACACACACGGTGTCCTTATCTTACCTTTTTGTCTTGTTTTACAAAATTAGCAATAACCCGTTCCTTCTAAGTTTGCAAGCTACATAAAGGGATGATCCGCTGTTTCATATATTGTTAGCATTGCTGTAGCAGCTACGGACAAATAAATAAATACAGTAAATAATAGAACAGACTCTCGATAAGTTGAACGTAGATAAATCGAATTTCTTGATATCTCGAATTAAGCAATCTCCACAGAAATAATGCTATAACATTCTTAAGTCAAATGGTGTTTAATGTAGTTCCCGATAACTCCACATATTTGTGGTTGTCCTGTAAAAATAAGTCAACACAAGATGTTTCTGGATTAAATCCAAGCAGAAAGTGCGTCAGAAACTCGTTCATTACATTTCACGAGACGTTTCATGCACTACTATACTGAAATGAGTAGCAGTTGAAGCAACCGATAATTGAGATTGATAGAAAAGAAAGTGCGGCTTGGCAGATTGTAGGTGGAAATGGCCATCACTAAGATTGGAATTGAGACCATGTATATTTGTGAATGAATGAGGAAGTTTTTTGAAGGTTCAGATCATTCACACATAAATTTGTTCTATTGGTTTGACCATTAATGATGCATTCCTCCTCCTGCGCTCACTTAAAAGTGAGTTCAAGGGGAGAAACATGTATGAAATTTTTGGATATGGGGTACACACAGTAAGAATGTACACAGCTCCTTGACATAATGTGGCTTCGCCAATATCCCTCCCACATACACAGTACTTGGACTCCCTCCAGTCACCAGAGCTGGAAGAGTAGAATCAGCGAGATTAAACATTAGCTGATATAGACGCCTTTTAATGTTACCAATAGGTTTAGTCTGATGGACTATCTAGAGGCTGGCTTGCGAAAACCGTTTTAGAACTGTATCCACCCTCGAAATATAAGATCTCGTTATGATATCCATCGTAGCCTCAAAAGCCTCATACTGCATGATGGAACAGGTTGAGTTGCCAGAGGTTGCCTAATGTTCAGCGATAGGATCACCTATCGCTGAACATTAGGGAACTGCATACAAGTTTGGAAGCTTCATTTTTGGAAGGATTTGAATATGTTGGAACGGGTGCAGAGAAGAGTAACAAGATTAGTCGGAAGCACAAAAGGATACTCTTACCAAGAAAAGACTTCAGTTCTGAAAATTGCAGCTTCTGCAATTTTCAGAATCGAGTAAGAGTAAGCATCAGCAATTTTTACTCAGCAGAAGCTGAGTAAGCATCAGCTTCTGCAATTTTCAGAATCAAAAAGAGTAAGAGTAAGCATCAATTTATTGAGTAAACTCAATAAATTGATGCTTACTCTTACTCTTTTTCGGTAGACACACATAAGAGCAAGAAGAAATCTTTTATTGTACAGTAAAGATACAATAATGTGCCCGCCACAGCCAGGAGCTTGACAAGATTATGAGGTAATATAAAAGCATGTACAGTATAACAAAAAGATAAAATAACATGAAATTAACTTAAAAACGTGGCATTAAACCATGCTATAGATATCAGTATATACATAGTTCTGAGGCAGACAGTACACCAAGGAATGCACACGTTCATATGTACAAAGCACATATATGCTTAAAAGTCAGAATATTTCAGGCGTGTATTAAGTTGTTCGGTATACGGTTTCGTCGGTGTAACTGCGACGTGCCGTTCTGCGCCTCATAGCAGATAGCAGGTGGAATTATCGGTATGAGTCGACATCAGGGGCCAAACAAAAGCGGAACAAGTTCTGCCAAGGAGCGCCTGTAATTGCAATCAGAAGCAAATTTCTGGAGGTCTACTCCGATCATTAGCAGGGCTTGTATTGTTGGAATTACTTGGCCGGGTAAAAATCTGTCACTGATCTTCAGCCTGTTTCGCTGTAGCTGAAGAAGAGGGGGGGCTCTTGGGGAAGGTAGTGGAACATGCCACTAACATATATCCCAGAAGTCAGGCGAGTTGATCTTGCCAACCAGCATTTTGATAGTGGTCACACTTCTTTTCATGCGGATTATTTGAGACAGCCGTGGGATTTGAATTTGGTCGGCCATGCTGGTGGTCCTCTGTTGGGGAGAAAGTCGATGTTTGTGGGTTGTCAACTTCAGTATCCAGTATTCGCTGGCGAGGATGGGCTTCATGAGAGAAGATACAGCGGAGGCGCATATTTCAGAAGCATACAGAAAGGTAGGATACACAACGGTTTGCAATTAACTGATTGTAGTTCTTGCATCTGTGTTATGAAGATGCTGACGGGCTATCCAGCGCATTCGGCTGATCTTGCGTAGAACACATTCGATGTGACCCGTTGAACCTAAGGTTTGGATCGAAGGTTACACGGTGATCTTTGTGTTTAGTTACACTTGGAATAATTGCGCCCTCCAGTGAGGGTTGTATGAATGTGGGATACTTCTTCAGAGAGAAAACCATAATAACGGATTTTTGGGGGGTTCAGTTTAGGACCGAACTGGTTGAGATGGTTAGAGAGAGCTATGATCTTATTACATATTTCTGATGTGATTACTCCTCTGTTGGCTGATGGTGTTACTTCCGTTAGGAACTTTATATCGTCGGCGTAGGTAATAACATTATCTCTGTTACATACAAACGGAAATAAGGAGGGCGGTAAAAAGTAGCCCCGATAAAATGCCACCTTGCGGCACACCTGTATTGATGGATTTGGTATAGGAGAGGTTGCAATAAGTGAGGTACACTGTTCTATTCCAGAGGAGTGAATGCAGAAAAGCGAAAACGTCACCTTTTATCCGGAAGAAATTGGTTAGGAGATTCAGAAGAGCTGTTATGTTGAGGCTATCAAAAGCAGCTTCGATATCGGCATAAAAAACCGCCATTTCTGATTTGGCCTCAAATGCATTTAGAATTGCCATTTGGACTGCCAGAAGGTTGGAGACAGTTGATCTATTAGGGAGAACATAACGGAGTTGCTTTGGTGGTTGTGGAAGAAGATGGCGTTTTATATGCGGAAGGACTTTTTCCAGTAGCTTTAGGAGCGTGGATGTTGTTTTTTTTTAGGAGCATTAGCAACTAAGGCCATATTGCTCCGGGATATGCGATGGTCATTCCCTTGACCTTTCCGCATCCTCCATATTTGGTGGTGACGGGCTCGAACCCCGGTCTAATCAAGAAGCGTGTGCTACGCACTGCTACTCCTTTCCACCTGGCTACGGAGGCGCCCGTGGACGCAGTGGATATCGGTCTATAGTGCTTCGGCTGGCTTGGTAGTTGAACTTTTGGTATTGGACCGAGGGCATATTTGCTCCAGGATGCAGGAAAAACTCTATGAGAGAGGATGGAGTTGAACAAATAGAGCAGAGGATCAAGAATATATGGACTAAGGCACTTACGATGAAATGCGGGACTTTATCCACGCCAGCAGTGCATGACGGACGCAGCGAATTGATGGCTTGAAGGAGCTGCTGTCGATCGATTTGAATGGAAAACAGCTCATCATCTGTACCAGAAATGGAGTCTGGTTGGTAATCATACAGTTGTGTGGTGGTGTCTTGAAATCTGGCTACATAGTTGATCAATTCAACTGGATTGAAGTTGGAATCTGGTTCAGAGTTAGGGGTAGAGTATGGCAATTTGCCTTTGGATAAGGTATTGTCAGTATATTTTTTAATGGCTTGAGACTTCAGTCTGTTAAACAGTGCTCTAGCTTTGGAGTACTGGATTCAGTCATATGCTGTACCAGACTGTTCGTACTGTATTGTTCATGGAGGGACTGTATGCACTTGAAACTGTAATTTAGCTCCGAAGACCACCAAGCATTGGCTAGCAGAGATAGCGACCTGTTTAGCTGCTGAGAACATGGTAACAGTGTGCAACCATCTAGTTAATATGTCTAGGGCCAGTTCCTGATTCAAGAACTTCCCAGGGAATTAATCTTGCTGCATCAAGGCATCTGTTCGTTGTAGGAAGGTGGGAGAGATGATGATCTTCCTTTTCACGTTGTTGGAGACATTACAGTTGGGCGTTGGTAGCTGCAATAGGAGTACAATGGGTTCATGATCGGATTCTAAGTGAGTTCCAGGTTTAATGTCGACGCTACAGGAACCAGACGATAATATGAGATCGAGGCGATGAGAACCTCTAGTTGGATCTTCTAGTTAGATTTTGACTTACCGCCAAGTCTCCAAAATCTTTGAATTTTGGAGACTTGGCGGTAAGTTAAAATCTTCGCAGATGAGGTGGATGGGAGATGTGTGGAGCATATTTATTAGCCAGGACGCAATATCATTGATTGTCTGAGCATAGGGTGTTTGGGGGTATATATACTGCACCGAAATCTAATAAGCAGGAGTTGATATTGACCGTTACGATCAATGCTTCCAACAGATTGGATTTGCTCGAGACTACATGTACAAACTCAAGTCTGCTGGCATTTATGATAACAGCAACACCCCCACCACAGGTGTGAGATTGGGAGGTAAAGAAAGATTTGTAACCGTCAGCTTGGGCAGAGGCAGATTCTTGTGGTTCCAGCCAGGTTTCAGACATGCAGATGACATCAGTCATTTGGGACAGGATTATTAGCTCAAGTATCTCAGGCTTTTTCCGAATACTGTGAATATTTTGATAAAAATTCTTGAGTGTAAGGTGATGAAACCTTCGAGTGCTGATTTGAAGACAGGATTTCTTTTCTTCGTTTGCTTTTTAGCACGGTTGGTTATAATCGTTGGTATCAGCTGAGGGTGGATTTCATTGGAGCTGTAGTATTGCAGAGATTGATCATCAGAGGTTTTGTCGTCAAGGTATGTATAGGGCTCATCATCTGTGACCCTGGTTCCTGAATTTGGGGCTTCTGAGAATAGGAATGTCTATCATGGAGTCACGCTTGGGAGTTGTCTTGGTGGGACAGCGGATTAGGCATGGCTGGATGTGGGGTGATATTAGATTTAGGTTCGTAGTATGGCTTGACGGCCAAAGAGCTGTCGTTGATATGGACTCAAATGCTGTGCATCGCACTCAACTTTGAAGGATGTATGTAGGGGGTGCTTTCTTAAGAAGTGTGACTGACATGTTAAGGTGCAGTTCATGTATTATGTATGATTTCATATCATCTGAAGTTGTATTTGAGGCCAGTCGGGAAACGAATAGACTTCGTCGAAGACGGACAGTTGGCGGGGGCATCGCCTGCAACTTGGAGGTGGTCGAGGTGCCCATTTTAAACGATCGTCTTCTCTTTAGTACATTTGGGGTTCCCAATTTACCCACTTCAGGGTGGCGAAGCTTACTGCAGTAACTCTGGGCCACAAGTGGTGAAGGTGCAGCTACAACTTCTGCCCAGGATGGTGGCAATGTTAGCAGCGAGGGGCCGCAATTGTGGATTTCAGGTTTCTTCGACATTGTAGGTTGATACACCCGGCTTGGGTACGAATAAGGCTCGAAGCTAGTTTCAGGGTTGGATTTCCATTGCAATTTGGTAGAGGGCTTCTGTGATTTGTGGAGTGGGACACTAAGTGGTTTATTTGGGTTAGCTGATTCTTCCGTAGGATTGGCAGGGTTTCTGGTCTGGTTGTCCTGGCAGGGAAGTTCTTCGGCTATTTGGATCTCAGGGCAATTTAGTGCTTGGCCTGAATTCAGAACAGTAGTGCTGTAGGTTAGGTTATAGTGAGCCTGATTAGTAGCACAGGTCTGTGTCCTGGGGCATTTAATAGCTGGACTACCACCATTACATGTACACAAACTTAGATCTTGAGAAAGGTTATCAGCTATGGAGGATGCATAGTTATTAGTAGTGCAGAGCATGCGATGTTTGATATCTTCAAGGATTGATGTTATTAAAATTTCAAATGATTTACATTTCTTGAAGTGGCATGTGGGGGGGGGGGGGCTGGGAGACAGAGATTCAGCAAGCAAAATATCAGTTTGTGTAGACACATTAGTAAACGTGATGGAAGGTGGCGAGTTCCTTCTCTGGGGATCCGCATGCATTGTTGGCTGTGCATGCAGGATATTGGCGAAGTCATCTGTTTGAGTTGCTATAGTGGCGACACTGCGATGGTGGGACTTATCCTTCGCTGATGTTAGGTTAGAGAAGCTAGAGTCTTCATCATCACGGTCAACCAAACAGGTTGCGGTATTACTGATATCACAATGGGTAATAAGCCGATCCATGGATCCAGCACTTATATCTGGGAAACAGTCAGTTGGATGAAATGTATCAGCAGCTCAGGAGTTGTTGATGTATCATTATCAGCTACGAATGGGACTGCGATCGCTTCACCATGTTGTTTGTCTGTGCAACTGGTAAACTGCTCGCAGGACCTATATTTTTTCGACTGGTTGTTCTTGCAAGGAAGACACATGAAATTCTTGCGACGCAGGACATTTAATTTATGTAGGGATTTTAGGCCTGAACATGATTCGCAAAGCAAGGCGGAACATAATTTACACGAGACCGCTTCACTGACTTTCTTGTTACAGTAGGCTGCAAACGACAGTAGTCGTCTTTAGTTGATTTTTGGTGTTCCTGGACGGCATTGCAGTATGACGGAAAGCGACAATAATAACTTTTAGTGGTTACCCTACCAGCGAGGAATCGAAGGCGAAGCAGAACACTTTCCGACAATTGCTATAAAGGGATTGGGCGAGTTGTTTGTGGTAGCACAGCTCGCTAGTTTATTTCAGGCGCAGTCTTGAACAGCCGGAGGCAATGACGTAGATACCACGAGGTGGGAGCACTCACAATTGCCCAACACTGGAAAGGAAGGATTGCTCATTGGTGGGTCCAGCGGGAATTGTCAATAGCCAACTGCTTTTGTTCTATAGTCGGGCAACGGAAGTGTTGTATCGTATTGTTACAATCAGCCAAAAAATTATATATAATAAAACATTACAGGCAGATGCAGGCGATCTGGCATCATTACAGGACAGATCATCACTAGACGAATTCTTTAGTACACCTTTCTCGAAAATCAAAACAGTATAACTGCACAAATTATTAACTTTAATCGGAGCTCATTCGCAGGCTGCCACACACTATACGTGAACGCGCCGTACCAATATAAATTTAAATTGAAAAAGCTGAAGAGTAATCGATTGTTGGGACAAACTTTCATTTGATGTTACTTTTTGGAAGTGAGAAGTCTGAATAATATAATTTTAAGGAAGAATTACACAAATTACTAAAGAGGATGGACAAATGATGTGGATAGTTTATTTATTTTTATTTTTGGCTAAGCTTGTATAAGCTTGCTTCTTAGGGTGAAGTAGGTATCCCACAAGGTGGTTCTCTCTCAGCCCTATTTGCTGCAATATTCGTTCCACTTGTGGTCAAGATTTCCCTGATATGTTTTGTAATGAGAGGGGTTCTACTTCTTCTACTCCCTCTCACCCTACTGTGAAGGCTTCTGTGGACACGGTTTTTGGTTTGCGGGACCTGCTGACTCGCGTCTTGGAGTCAGATCCTAATATTTCTGCAACCACTGTGATTGAAGTTACTAAGATCTTTAACGTTTTGGAACACAAGTACCTGGATGTTTGTGCCTTAAGGTCAGCTCCTTCTGTCAGTGCACCTTTGGCTTCTCTTCCATTGCCTTCCAATACCTATGCCAGCATGGCATCTACGGCACCGGCCCAATCTTCTCAGCGTCCAATTCAGCCGCAACACATAATCATCGTTCGAGCTTCTGAATCTTCGGATTTAAAAACTAGTGAGGAAGTAAAGAAAGAAATTACTACTAAATTCAGGGACGAATTTAGAAAGATTAAAATTAAGGCGGTCCGCAAGGTCCGGGACCGTGGTATTGTGATCGAAACAGCTTCTAAAGCCGACCTTGTTTCCCTGCAATCGTGTCAGAAGTTCAAAGACTTAAAATTTTCTCTTGACACTCCAAAGAAATTAAATCCTACGGTAGTTATCTACGACATTGGTAAAGACACTTCTGAAGATGATTTCATCCAGGATCTTCATGATAAGAACTTCATTGGCACTGATTATTCCCTTGAGGATCTTAAGAAATTAGTTAAATTTCGATTTAAGATGAATTCCAAGCAAAAGGACTGCCAGCACTGGGTGATTGAGGTCCCTGGCCCCATCAGGCATATTTTGTTACAAAATAATAATAGAATTTATATTGGGTGGTCAGTCCACGGTATTAAGGATTTCATAATATCTTCTAGATGTTTCAAATGCCTGGGCTATGGCCACTCATCTAAAAATTGTAGGTCACCTGAACACACCTGTGGGCACTGCGGTTGTCAGGGCCATCAAATTTCTGATTGCCCCAGTAAATCTTCCCCCATAGTTTGTCCCAACTGTAAAATTAGGAAACGCGAAGCTGACCATTCTTACAAGGACATTTCCTGTCCCGAATATCTCAGGGCCCAAGACCAGGTGAGGTTCAGGACATCTTATGAATAGTACCCATACTACAGTTGTAAATATGAGTGTAAAATTCCTTCAATTAAATTGTCAGCGAAGTTTATCTGTTATTAATGATGTATCTAGTTTAATTTCTTTACATAAATTTTCTGTTTTGGCTCTCCAGGAGCCATACTCCTATAAAGGTGTGATTAAGGGCTTGCCCTGTCAATCTCAGTTAGTTCAATCTATCCCTGATACGTCTGGGGTTGGAGGCAACGCGGTGACTAGGGTTTGGGCTGCTCTGGTTATCGTGGACCCTCTGATCACGGTTACTAAGATCAATAGTCTCTGCTCCAAGTTTGCTGCTTGTGCCTGTCTTGAGGGTTCCTTCGGTAGGATTTATGCCGTCTCTTTATACATGCGATGTTCGCAGTATGCACAGCCTATTGAGCCGTTCTTAAATTACCTGGAACTGTTGTTAACCAGACTTTCTGGTCTTCCGTTAATCATTATGACGGATTCTAATGCTTCTTCTCCCCTTTGGGGAAGCCCTACTTCTAACCCCAAGGGTGATCTCCTTGAGGATTTCATCGTTGCAAAAAACTTAATTGTCCATAATGTCCAGGGTCATCCCCCAACTTTTTCCAGTTCGCAGGGTCAATCTTACATTGACATCACACTTTCAAATCGTGCTTTTTCTTTCGGTATAAATAATTGGTCGGTTCGTACTTCTTGGTCGAGCAGTGACCATCACCCTATCACTTTTGACCTGGTCACCACTGTTAGGCCTTCTTCCCCTCGAGTTAATCATGATTTCCCTCGCTATAAAACTAAGGGTTCTGACTGGAGCATTTTCGACTCTAATCTTTTGAGTTTGGTTAATGAGGATTTCATCTCTAATCTTTCTGAATTGGATCCAAATTCCCTGGAAGAAAAGATAACTGGAATTATTACTGAGGTCTCTGACCTTAGTTTTCTTAAAAAATCTCGTCGAATCAATTCTGTTCCCTGGTGGTCTGATGGTCTTTACTCTCTTAGAAGAGATCTTAGGACTACCAGGCGAAACCTTAATAGAGCTAGAAGGAATAACAGGCCACCAATTGAAGTAAATAGGCTTGCTGACTTGTATAAGGCAGCTCGCAACAGATATTTTAACAGTATTAGAGAGGAGAAGGCCCAGGCTTGGGCTCGTCTCGTGGAAAGAACTATTAAATCAGATCCTTGGGGTTTACCCTATAAAGTCATTGCCTCTAAACTCCACCCACATATTCCTCAGACCTCGATCCATGTTCCAAATTCCACTGAAACTTTAACTTGGTCGGCATCTGTTGATGCCATCTTGGATGAATTGCTTCTCAGGGACATCTCTGTTCCTGAGAGCAATGAACAAACTCTTTTTAGATTACAGCATCTTGTGTTTGAAGGCTCTTCTTCTGAGGATCCCTTCACTAATATAGAAATTGATTCTGCCATTAATACCCTTACTATTGGCAAAAGTCCAGGTCTGGACCTCATGGAAGTTTCTGTGATTAAAAGAATCTGGAAAATCAAACCTATCCTTATTTCTATCCTAATGAATTCTTGCCTTCGGTTTGGTGTTTTCCCTGATCGCTGGAAAATTGCCAACTTAAAAATCCTTCCCAAGAGTCCTGGCAATCCAGTTGCCTCTCCTTCTTCTTATCGTCCAATTTCCCTTCTTCCTTTTCTTGGAAAGTTGTTGGAAAAACTTCTGGTTTCACGTTTCAAGGGTTACTATAACTCAAAAAATCTTTGTTCTTCTTCCCAGTTTGGTTTCACGCAAGGTAAATCAACTACAGATGCAATTAATCTTCTCCTGAGCACTGTTCGAGCATCTCCTTCTAAATACATTCTCGGTCTCTTTGTAGACTTCAAAGGGGCCTTTGACACCTTATGGTGGCAGAGTGTCCTGGCGAGGTTTCGGGAGGCCGAGGTCTCCTGTCCTATCTACAAACTAATTTCTAGTTATTTCGATAATAGAAGCCTTGTGGTCTCCTCCGGTTTTTGCTCGGTTACGAGGCCGGTTTCTAGGGGTTGTCCTCAGGGATCCGTTCTTGGCCCTGTTTTCTGGAACGTGGTCCTTGATGGATGGCTAAATGCCCCTCATGATGATATTGTCAACATTGCCTACGCCGACGATCTTGCCTTGCTTGTACCTGGGAATTCTCGTCTAGAATTGGAAATTAAAGCAAACCACATCTTGGATGATCTTCACATGTGGTGTTCCCTCCATAAACTCTCCATTTCAGTCCCTAAAACTAAACAGGTTCTTCTGAAAGGCCTACTGAATCGTAATCGTCCCCCTGTGGTTAAAATTCTTGACCAGGCTGTTAAATTGGTAAGTGAATATAAATACCTTGGGGTGGTGATTGATGATCGTTTATCTTTCATTCCCCATTGTAAGTACCTTCGGCAGAAAATCCGTTCTCTTACCGGCTGGCTGTTGCGTCTTGCCCGTTCCCTCTGGAAGCTTAAGTCGTCTTCTCTTGGTCTTTACTACAAGTGTATCTTCATCCCCATCGTCTGCTATGGTGCTGGCGCTTGGGGCTTCAGAATTCTTAATTCACTGGTCCAAAAATACCTTCTGCAGGCGCAGCGGTCCTTCCTTCTCTATACTTGCAGGGCATGTAGAACTGTTTCTACTGATGCCCTGCTTGTTATTAATGGTCGTCTCCCTATCTACCTGGAAATTATATTGCATTTCTTGTCTTACCATAGGAAATCTCTCTCTCCTGCCTCGGTGGGAGATTTTGCTAATAATTATGAGAACTCTACAAATGTTGATCTGGCCAGACTTTCCAATCTTGCTTTGGAAGAGTGGCAACACTCTTGGGATGATTCCTCTCTCGGCAGAATCACATACGCTTTCTTTCCTCGTGTTTTTATTAGAGATAAAAACTTTAACTGGCTTCAACTTGGGTTATTTCCCACTTTCTTAATCACGGGACATGGAATTAATTCTCGTTTATATAGATTTGGACTCGTCCCCTCTCCTCTCTGCTCTTGTGGCTCTGAGGAGACGGTTGAACATATTGTCCTACATTGTAATTTATATGTGGATTTAAGACAACAATTGTCTATCTGTACAAATGTATATAATTTAGATGATTTTTGGCGCCTGGTTGGGTCGGCGGACTCTCTTTCTGCCTTCTCTTCTTTTGCTAATTGTGTCTTCCGGAGAAGAGCGGCTTTATCAAGGAATAACCCTTGATTTCGTTATTTGTTCTTAATATTTATATATATTACTGTATTGATTTTTTTTTTTTTTTTTTTTTCGAGAGGAGTTTCTTCCTTGCCTAAATTGTCTTGTGTTTTGGACGCAGCGTTTTTGCGTCTTTTTCTGGAGACTTGTTTCAGGTTTTTGCCTGGCCGAGTGGGAGAGATGGACCTCCCCTCTCCCACTTCGAACTCTGTCCGGGTTGCCTGAAATGATTTTCTGTGTTAAATTGTATGTATTTTTTAAATACTGTAATTATCTTGTTAATATCATGGTGCTTTTGTTTGATTTGTTGTTTGCTCTCAGAATTGAGAGTAACTGATTTTATTGTGTTTTAAATCAGCAGTTAATCTTAAATGTTTATATTGTACATTACTTGTGTAGTTAGCTCATTATGTTGAAGAGACAGTTTTTCTCTTCTTGCGTTGTCTGTTTGGCTCTGAGGAGTGGGATGGACCTCTCCCTGCTCCCTCAGATCCAACCTTCAGTTGGCTGTTCTGGTTGAGTGAGATGATTTTCCTCTCTAGCCTGTCTTACTGCTGGCTGCTTTTCTTGCTGCTTGTGTTTTGATTTAATTTTGTTTTCCTGCGGGGCTGATTATTTGTTGTATTTTTCTTTCCTGCCTGATTGCAGCTGCAATCAGTTGGGTTTTTGCTAGTACCATATAGTTCTTAGTCTAGCATTTTTTGTTGTAAATGGGTTTTGGTTCTGAGGGGTGGGATGGACCTCTCCCCGCCCTCTCAGATCCAATTGCTTTGTTGGCAATTGACATCCTTTTTTTTTTTTTTTTAATGCTTACCTATGCATTATTGTTAATTCTACGTGTCTTGTTATTTGAAACAAGTTTTGTTTTTCGCAGCTTGTGGTAGCAGCTTTGCACTTGCTGGTTATGTACATATGTTTATAGATTAGATTACTTGTGCAGAGACATCTTCTCTGCATATTAATTAATTATTGTTTAATACTTAACTTATTATTTTGATCTGTTATACTTAGATTTAAATTTAGAATTGCTTTTGATTCGGTTAACTAATTTATTTGTACAGTATTTATTGGTTTTGCCTTTGGCATATATTTGCCTTGGGTGAGTTCTGTTTGTCTCTTTGTGTTTTGTCTATATGTTTCTACATTTCTTCTGGATGACTATTTCTATTAATTTCTTGGTTGACTAATTTTCAGCCAAGATTTTAATTACTTTGTAAATATTGTATATTTTACTCTCTGCTTATGCAGTGTAATTTGTTAATATGTTTACTGCTATGTTTCATATCGGTGACATAAGTATTTATTATTTATCTTAATTTATTCTTTTTTTTTTTTTTTAAGTGGCTATCTAATAGCCACTTGTACATTACCTATGTTCTTTCCTTGAGACTTTTCTTTTTCCCCTTGTCGGTGCAAGTTGGGCTTCCTTCCCGGCTTGGGGAATCTTTCTTTCAAATGTACAAGCCTTCAGGCTTCAAAATTTTACCTCTTCAAGCTCTCTCGCTTGTTAGATTTTCCAACTAGTGTTTTCCTCTTTCCTGTTTCTTCTTTTCCTGAGAGAGTGTTTTGCTCTCATTTCTTCTTCTACTTTCTTTTCTCCTACTTTATCCTCCCTATTCATTATTTACTATAACCGGGATTCCACTTGTTGGAATCCCACTAAGTGTAATTTAGATAGTTCCTGGAGCGCCTCCACGTGGCTAGGGACGGGAGTCGGGACGCAGGTAGCTTGCTCCCTGCCTCCCGGCTGCTAAGACTCCAGGGCCGGCAAACAACAACCATCACAACACACATATATACTTACACACACACACACTTACACACACTTGCCGGCTATAAATAACCTACAGATGCTACAGCGGTATATAGGGGTAACCCTGGAGGCCGCAATCAATACAAGAATACCTTGTCCCTTGTCCCTTGTCCACTTGTGGTCAAGTTCCAGCGTTCCTATCGTATGCGGATGATATTGTGTGCTACTTGCCATGCAAACGCCGTGTTGATGATTCACAAGAAAGATAAACCTCCTCAGAATCTGTAAACAGCTAACGTAAATGCATTCTGCGAGTATGCCAAATTTTTGGCCTTTCGGTTGATCCAGAGAAGACAAGCTATCTCATCTTTACTCCGATTCGAATGACCTCTGCTGATATTGTATTTTCCCTACTTCCGGAATTAGCAGGAAATATTCTGACCCCTACAGACAGTGTCAAATTCCTAGGAATAATCCTTGATGAGAACCTCACCTATAAACGACAAATCCAAGCTCCAAAGCCTTGAGAGCCTTCTGGGGAATGGTAACAGATTTGTGCAAAAACTCAAAATAAACAAATAATCAAGAAATACCTCGCAATGTATATCAGTAGTGTGCTCTCCTATGCCGTGGAGGTTTGGTCTGCCGCATCTTCCACCAGTCTCAGGAAACTATGGGGCCTCGAATTCTGAGTGCAGAAATGGACTAACTTTGTGGTCTCACCAGATTTGCACGACACCGAAATCTGCACTCTGCTCCAACCTTCAATACACGCCCACAGTCCACAGAGCCCATGCGCTAAAAATAAAGGCATTCCTTCATCTGTGCTAATCTAAGCAAGATCACATGAACATCTGGAACACGGTTGGTTGGCATTTGCCAGGACGACAGCTCCGCAGTACCCCCTCCTTGTGCTCAAAGCTCCAGAGGTTACATAATTTCAAGAGACATTTCCCAAATATGATTCTAGACACTCTCAAACTCGCTCGACATCGACCTATGGTCTATTGATAAGCCATATCGCGATGACATCTTGGTCTATCTTTCTGTTTGTAAATGACATTTGCGTAAGTGCTGGTCCTAGTTAGGCGATGTCATTTTATGTTCTGCTCAACTAGTAATCCTTAGTCCTTTTTCGTTTTATTACTAATCCTTTTTTTAAATGTAGCTTAATTCTGTATCTCTGTGTTTGTTCACCTGCATAGACAATGTATTGTAAGACTCCTCTGGTTATCTCTGTATGGATTCACGAATGTATACGATTTATGTTAATAAAGAATCTTATTATTACTATTATATTAAATTGCCAGAGCAATCCCCGAAACCTTTAAACTCGGGATAAGCTTTTATCCTTTAATTACTATCATATATTCAAGTTTACATATCCGCATCGCGGCTTCGGGAGAGGAAGTGGAGCTCCATCTTTCATCACCTTTCTCCAATCGAATACTAGGGAGTATGGAGACCAAGGGTGTGTATGCTAAACCGCTCTCCGATGGCAGCGTCTCACGCTTCCGTTAGAAGAAAAGCAGTTGTTTGCAAGCAACCTGCAAGTACATGAGCACGTGCTGAGCCTCTTCTGGCATATAAAGATAAGATAAGATATTTATTTAACCTCAAATTTCAGTCACATAAGGAGTAACGCTGAACTGAATAGAAGGCCACCATAAACTCAGTAGACTTTCCCTGAAGAAGATACCGCATTGCTTATCACTAACAACACACAGTTTTACCAATCACGCAGTATCGTTATATCACATCAAGCTCTCCAAACAAAATACATTATAGCGCCAAAAACAACCAGACACCCGCATGTTTAAAATAACTTTGTATTACTAATACATTATTTAATGTCGTGTCGGCCCATCTCTTCCCGACACAACATTAATTGCAAAAATGCATCGTCCAAACCAGATTTTGATGAAAGGAAGGCAGTATTTTGAAATATTCTTTCCTCAACAGAGATTAATTCAGTTATTGATTGAGTGCGTGTTGGCTGTGCTAAAGCAGACGTTCCAGTTCGACCCAAAGATCGCAACTCTGGGCAGGTCCATATTTTTAAATCTACAGGCTATGCAGCAAGACATGGTGCACTATAATGCTGAAACGGAAAGGGCTCCTCCCACACTGCTGCCACAGTGTAGGACGAACGGAGTTGTCCATAATGCCAGCATACAGCGTGGTATTCGTTATTATAGAAATGACGACCAATGGTCCATGCCCAAACCCGTCTGAGAAACAACCCCAGACGGTGAAAGCACGTCTGACAAATTTCACAGCTTCCTAACGTTCCAAGGAGCAATAACGATGGTTGCGAACTAAGCAAGCCTACGTTGTGCATTGCGTGCTGCAGCTCTTGCGTAAAATCCAGTGCTACATAGTTCATAATGTATCATTCTGTTACTAATACCAGTCCCTGTGCCCGTCTTGAACTTCTCGTTGACAGTATTTGATGAGGACTCACGAGATCTACCTACCTGTTTATAGCGCCCTAGACACAGTAAGTGCTTCTGGCGTGGACATAGTTCAGGCCAGAAGCACTTATTATAACTCCTACACTTTTATACCTATTCGTGATACCTGGATGGCTGGCGGTATTGGTTCATTTCTCCCAAATCCCAGTGTTGCCCGAATACTTTGGGAAATACAGTATTGTATTTTGAAACATTCATTACATGAGTTATCATTAATCATCCTTACTGTTCATAATATATACACGAATTGAATAGACAAAATTTTCAAATTATTATATTAGGTTTACCCGTAATTTAATACATAAACCCATATTTGTGTCTGTAAATTGCGTGTGTTCTATGGTCGATTTGCCTTTTTGCTGGACGAACCCCCCAGTTTCTGGGGGGAACCTTGCTATGTACGCCTGAGACCGACTAACTCAGACACGGAATGAAAAAAAGCCCACTAAATTTCCTAGCGTTATCGACGGGATTCGAACCCGGACCTTTTCTACCCGGTGTGGGGGAGGACGGCGACGATACCACTGTGCTACACGCGCTGACGAATTGAATAGACAGAGTAAATTCAATTATATGTGAGAAGAAAAAAAATTAACGTTCTTTCCCGAAGAGAGATATTCTCGATTAACTCGCAGATGGTTGCGATATGCAACTTCGTGTGGTTTGCATTTGATGTGAACATACTTGCGTAAGGCCAGATCAAATATAAACATATCCTTTCTGCTTGAACCCAGTTATTTATATTGAATTCATGCATATCCTGAACAGTACGAATGATTAATACATTATTAATAATATATGTAAATACGAGGGGGGTATGTAAATATATCTGTCTATACATTGCTATTTCCATAGCTGGAAGAAAATCTAAATCGCCTGCATTTTTTCTCCCCCCCCCCCGGCCGATTTCTTCTCCACAACCTTCTTCTTAGGATTCAGTTTTAACAGGAATAAAAAGTTCAACAGGTATACTATATCAGGTTTTAGGCGCATCAGCAACTTAGGCCATATTGTGCCGTACATAATACGTCTGTAAATTGCGAATGTTCTGTGGTCGATTTGCTGTTTGCTGGACGAAAAACCATGCTACTTTTGCCTGAGACCGACTAACTCAGCCATGTTGCGAAAAAGGCCAATAAAATTTCTTCGCGTCATTGGGGGGGATTCAAACTCAGGTCTTTTGTGGCATACCTGTTTAAAGTGCTGTAAAATGACTACTTTGCATAAGTGTTGTAGAAGTATATTAAATATGTAATCGCAGTATACTAACTCTCAACATTTAGAGCACGCATTCTCAAATATATTTTAATACCCGCTGAATTTTCCAAAAATATTTATTGTGAAATTAAATCATCAGAAGGGAGTACTTTAAATCTTATCCGGAGGTACGCCGATTAGGCAGTGTGTGGCGTGTGGTGCAAAGCGCTAAAGCAACTAATGCTAAGATGCGTTGTATACTGTCTGTTATTACGTTATGTTTTCTATTGGTTTTCTGGGTGAAAAATCGTTAACCATCTCCTAACCGACTAACTCAGCTCCGTTGTAAAAAAGCTCATAAAAATTCCTTGTTTCATTGAAGGGATTAGAACTCCGGCCTTCTCCACCCAATGCAGGAGGATGGTGATTATAATCACTGTGCTACTGAGAGGGCTACGCAGGGTTGGGCCAACTTATTCCTTTTCACTCATTCCACGACTAACACTAGTAACAGTTGAACTAGTACAATCTCAATGATACCTTAACAGATTTAAAGTGAAATCTGCTCCAACTGGCCTCAGTGATTCCTAAAACCAGAAGTACTTTGAATGAATAATTGTAAATAAACTATAATTTTTGAAAAGGCAATCCTAACTCAACTTATTGAGCACTGTTTTCATTGCAGACCTTGTCACCTTCACATCGTGGTCCCTGGGAGATTTACTACCACCAAATCTCCTTCAAACTCTCTTTCACATACAGGAAGTTTTGAATTCTCGAACACAGCTCGACATAATTTTTCTTGACGTTAAATCTGCATATGACAGGATTTCCATCGCATCTTTACTTAATATCCTGAAGAATTATCCCAGTATCTCCGATAACCTCCTCACTGTGCTCAATAAAATTTTGCAAGAAAGACGACCTTGTAGAGCACAATGATCTCTTTCAATCCTTTACTCTCTTCAGAGGGGTTCCACAGGGTTGTTGTTATTTGGCTTTTAGGAGCATTAGCAACTAAGGCCATATTGCTCCGGGAATATGCGGTGGTCATTCCCTTACCTTTCCACATCCTCCGTATTTGGTGGTGACGGGCTCGAACCCCGGTCTAATCAAGTAGCGTGTGCTACGCACTGCTGCTCCTTCCCACCTGGCTACGGAGGCGCCTAGGTTCCACAGGGTGACGTTTTGTCAACAGCACTGTTTGCAACTGCTTTGGAACCTCTGCTGGCAAATTTCCAAAACATGATATGGTATGCCAACGATCTGAAGCTCTTCATTCATTCGGATCAGCCAGAACAAGAATTCTTAGTCCAACGAGCTGCAACAAAACAAATCGCTGAGATAAACCCCTTTCTTCAATTCATTGAACTCGAGAAAAATCTGCCCGGATCATGTTTACAAAGAGGAAAAGAATAAACCGCAATGCACATCTCTATAAATGGACATCAAATCAAACTTGTCAACTCCCACAGGGACCTCGGTTTGATCTGGGATTCGAATCTGTCTTTACTGGAGCACTTCAAGGAAGCAAGAAACAAATTCTATGCAGCTCTTTGGTCTGCTACAAGATTTATCCAAACTTGTGTTGTACCGGTGGTTCTCTACGCATCGAAATCTGGTCCTCCGCCCCTCCAACCTACCTTCAGCAGTTCCTGGGGCTTGAATATTGGCTTCTACGATTCCTCAATAAGACTTCAGGACATCCCCTTACTATCTCTAGGGCTATACAACACTCACTGCATGGAATTACCCCTTAGAAAAAATTATCACCACTCGCAATATAATTACTCTCTCCAAGCTAATTTCGGGTAAACTAGATGTGCTCTCAACATCGATAGCCTCATCATCCTGCCCAAGGATAACAGAAGAATAACTAACCACCAAACATCTATGATCCGACCTGCCCTCAACCAAATCAGCTCGCTCAGTCATATGTTCCCAGAAAACACCGTTGGACTCCTGAACAACCTAAATATTAACCCCGAAGCGATTTCGTGTTCAAAGCCTACAAATCAAAAGATGATTTGATTTTTTGCTGATACTTACGCAACTTGCAATTTTAGACGTTTGAAATTTCCTTCACTCTCCGTGGGCTTGTTTGAGGATGACCTACGCTCCTTCTCCTGTTGCGGACAGCTTTATACAACTTTCTGGCACCTTAGCACCCTTCTGGGAGGGATGCTGAATGTATTTAGAGCATTTATCTTGAACATATTCTGTCTTCGCCTGTTGTAATCAATTTGACTGGATCTCTGTATCTTTTATATTACACAATGCTGTATATTGTTTTAATCTCCTATGGTTGTGTTTACTCTACCAGCAAATGTTTGCTATCTAGTGATGGATGTAACTTTTTCTTTACCTGAATAAATAAATAAATATACTGACAAAGAGTATTCGGACATATCTAGGATTTCGGAAAAATTCAAGTGTCAGGAATAGGTATAAAAGCAAATGCGTTCACGCTAGACGTTAGTAAAATACCAATGAAATACAGTAGAGGGGAGACGTTCAGCTTAACAATTTCCAACGGAAAGTCATCATAGAATGCCACACTAACAATTAATCTGTTTGTGCATGGCAGCAAAACTGCAACGCCCTAAATCAACGGTAGCTAACGTAATCACCAAATGGAAACGTTAAAATGGCAATACACCCACGAAACCTTCAGACAGACCGCAGAAATTTCTAAAAAAGAACAGAGGGCACTCAGAAGAACAGTATGCAGATCCCATCAGTAATCATGGAATAGTGTCACGTTGCCAAGGGGGCCACAGGAACTGATATTAGTGTAAGGATGTAACGTAGGGAGCTGTACAGGAGCTCCAACACACAGCGTCGACTTGACTAGTGTACACTCTATTGAAATGGTCACTGGAATATCGGAAAGTTCCAAAGTAATAAAACGTCGAATCACGGTACGCGCTTTGTCAATATGAAGGTAATTTTTGGGTATGGCGAAAACGTAACAGCATTTCTACAGTGCTCCGAAAACGTAACAGCATTTCTACAGTGCGAGTGTGTGGTCCGAATAGTGAAGTTTGGCGGAGGTCTGTCATCGTCTAGGGTTTACTCGTGGTTTGGGCTTGGACCACTGGTCATCGTTGACTTTCTGGACAGTTTACCACGTGAAATATTTAATTAGTTTACTATTATGAAAAGATATATTAATGCAATTCGCTTCAAACAGTTACTAAATAAACTTGACAACTTGACGTATTTCAATATAGAAATCAGAAAGGTTTCTATATTGAAATTATATATATATTAGCCAAATTAATTTAGTTATTGAGACTGCTTTGGTCGAATTGTAATCACTTTATTCATTCGTACCAATAAAATAATTGAATATTTCATGTAGTAAAGTATATTTTTTGAAAATTATTTATTTATTCAAATAAAGACATTTCAGGTGGTTCCCTCCCAGTTACAATTTGTTACCTCGTCTGAAATACCATTAAAATAATGGAAAATATTTAACAATCCATCTTAAAATATTATTACTTAATGGATTTATCAAGTTAAATTACACTAGGACCTTAAATGTCCTATAAAACCTATCTACACAATCACTTTAAAAAAACAATAATAAAATATGGTTGTAATTAACTTTTGAACACCTGTGTACTTTGATAATAATCAAGGAGAATACACTCGTATCAACTGTACTAAGGCAACCGAAACTCAGGTCAAAGGAATCTGCTTATTTTGTGTTCTATGACTGGTTGTCTGTTTTCAGGATGAAGAAACCCTACATTTCCCCTTAAACCGGCGAACCAGTAGAAAAACATCCTCTGTAGAAAAGGTCACAGCTATTTGTTCTATTTCCCCAACGCTAACCTTTCAAGGCACGAAGAGCGAAACGTCCATTCGATGTACTGAGCTCTGCACTTGTACGGTATAACTAAGCCACTTCTTTTATGTATAGATCCATAATTACATGTAAGAATTAAAACAAAGAGCTTTTTTTGATTAATTCTATATTGCTTGCTGAGTTAGTGGCCATCGTGCGCATTGTGTGGATAAAATGCGCATATGCATTCTTTCTTTCTCTCCCTCGCATCTGTCTTGGAGTCCATTACCTATTGTTCTGTTTTCGGTAACCACGTAGATAAGGGTCTATTTTGAGTGTACTGTATATGACACGTGGTTGCAATGTGGCGCTGCATTCCTAATTAAAGACCTGGCAATAGGCCAGCGTTTCGAGTGTTTACAACAGTGTAACCACCGGCACTCGGCTATATATCGGCGTTTAGGCTATTCGCAATATTGGATTTTTCTAAATGTGAATAAAGTAGTATTGTTTCTCGAAGCAGTTCATAAACTGATGATCTTGCATGACTAATCCTGACTGTGTACTGTAATGACCTGAACAAGTTTTAAGCAGTATTTTCTGTCCCAACTGTAACGGAACCTTATTCGAAAAAAATTCCAACAAAAAAAAGCAGACCATACGAAAGGGGAAGTGCAATAGGTACAAAGCACGCAAGGCCCCAACCAACAATGACTTCTATAACGGCTTGTTAAACTGTTGTATATTACGAGTGTTAAACTGTTATAGGAATTTAACATGTCATATCAAAGTTACAGCGAAAAGTAAAGATCCTCCAGAGCCTCTTCAAACATATACAGAACTAGTAATGATGACTAACGTAGCCGAGTGGTCACAGGCGAGAGTACAGAAACACACGCTCTTTGAGGGGATCGTAGTTCAAGTCTGCGTGACTACTAAATACGATTAACGGTTGTATTCATAATTTATTATAAACACCTTTGATTCTGTGTTCGTGCCAGAGTATAAAAAAAATATTTTTGTAATTGGCAAATACATGCGGCTCATGATAGAGCTTCATACAACTTCGCCATAAATGGAGAGAGCGATCCTCTAGGGGTGTTTTTTTCTGCCACTGTCTTAGCGGCCGCCCTGGATCTCTTCATTACCTCAAAAGATGCTCAAAATGTATTGGATTCGTCCAGAAATGCTTCACTACAGATCTCAGAATTAGTATTAGTAATGGCCACATGGTGCAAGGAAGCCTATCTTATGCTGCACCAAAAAGCCAAAAATTAAAAAAATAAATAAATTAAAATAAAATAACAAAAAATACATAAAATAAAATAATAAGAAAAAAAATTAATGATAATAATAAGAAAAAAAATAATAAGAGAAAAGGAAATAGACAACCTATGCATTTCCCTCCTCCCTTAGGTAATTATCCAGCTGACCTTTGAATTTACCCAGACTGTTAACCTCTACCACCCATGTAGGTAACTTATTCCAGCAATTTATAACTCGCTTGCTAAAAAAAACGTCCTGAAATCCAGTCTAAACAACTCCTCCCATAACTTGAAATTATGGCCCCTGGTTCTAGAATCATTTATAACCGTGAAAATTTCGTCCTCATTCATTTTGCTTATGCCTCTCAGAGCCTTAACACCTCAATCAAGTCTCCTCTAAGGTGCCTAGTTTCCAAGCTCTGCAACACACATATTCAAAATTTTTCTTCATATGGATGCCCTTTTGCTGATCTCACCAGGCGATTTACCCGTCTTTGGACCCTTTCAAGAAAAATAATGTCTTTCTTTAGGTGCGGTCTCCATATTTGAACACAGTGTTCCAAGTGTGGTCTAACAATAGCCTTATATAATGGGATTACGACGTCGTTATTTCTACAAGCGATTGTTCCATGAATTAGCGATAGGACACCATGGGCCCTCCTTGCAACCAACTATTATATTATATTAGGCCACCCGAATATTTAAATTCATCTGCCGTGCTGTGTGGCTTATGTCTGTTAATTGCGTGTATTCTACGGTAGATTTGTCTGTTTCGTTGGACGAAAAACCCCAGTTTCTTGGCGAAAAACCTTGCTATCTACGCCTGAGACCGACTAACTCAGCCACGGAGTGAAAAAAGCCCTTTAACCAGTGGTGGGATTCAGCCGGTTCGCACCGGTTCGGCAGAACCGATACCTAATTTTTTGTTGAGTTCGGCGAACCGGTTGTTAAAATGGCACTTGTGATCAGGGTTCTCTCTAAGGTGGACGCCTGGTATTCTATGCCATTTATTAATTCAGCAAGAAATTTTCGTTTAGTATCGATAAAATGAAGAAAATGTATGTTCTGACTGATGTTTATCAATGGTATAAGCATAGTGCTTTGTTTATAAAAGTTTAGATATGACCACACGTGGACAGAACCAGTAAAAATATTCAAATATATTGGCACATATTCGCTCCTGCTCTATAATATATTAAAATAAAACATTTTAAAAATTTTTTGCAGTAGCCCTTAAAAGGATGAAAAGGCAACAGAGTTTGACAGATTTTTTTCAATAAGAAACCAAAATCAGAATTTGTTGTATTAGAATTGGCCTTGGATTCAGTTACATCACGAACGATTTTCGTTGAACTAGTTGAATTGGAAAAACAAGGTGCAGAGACAATATAAGAAGAAGAAGAAGAAGAAGAATTCTTTATTATATACAGAAAGCACATTGCTGTATACAACTCCCTTCACGGCTACAAGCCAGGGGTTTACATAAAAGAAATCATATAATACAATAAACACAAAAAAAAAAAAAAAAAAAAAAAAAAAAAGCATTATGACTCCTGAAAAGTTTGTACACTGGGATGATGGATTCAGGGCAGTGATGAATAGGTCTCCGGGAGCAGGGTCTACTGTCCTCTAACGTGGTCCTGGGAAGGAAGTCGACCGAGTTCTTTCTGCCTATATTCCTTGTCGACTGCGAATTTGTAGAGGTCGCCGTCCAAGGACTGTATGTCTTGCAGCATTTGCACGGGTAGGAACCGCTCAGTTAGCTTTAACCGGTTTGGAGTGGCCTGTAGGATTGGATTGGCCCTAAGGCTTGGGACCGGGATCCTCCATCCACAGTTAGCCCAGAAATCTGGCACTGAAATAATGCCGACCATCATTTTGATGGCAAAGACGAGTCTTCTCTCGTGAATGATGGCAGGAAGACGTCTCATGTTGAGAGCTGCCGCCATCTGGGTGGTCCTTGGTGTAGAGGGAAGCCGAAATTTCCATATGGCCCACTTCAGTAGCCAGAATTCCCCCGCGAAAATCCGTCTAAGATGGGTCGTAGCAGTTGAGGTCCAGACTTCGGCGCCATACAATATTACCGGATAAACACATGTCTTAATATATCTGCACCCAACAGCCTGGTCATGGACGTGCATTAGTTGTTGTTTAATCATCCACCGGAGTCGACAAAACTTTATTTGCAAGTTGTCTATGTGCGGTACAAAGGAGAGCTTTTGATCAAAAATAACGCCCAGATCTGTATGTTGCTGGACGGCAGAAATCGCGCATCCTCTTAAAATGGGTTGTACTATTGTTGGGCTACGTTTGAGAGAGAAAGTCAACTGTTTTGACTTCTCAGGATTGATTTGAAGTCCGAAACCGGAGAGGAAGGCCTCAAGGTTCTGGATTTTCTGAAGGATTAAGGTATTGATGTATTCAGCAGTGTCTCCAGGGTTGATAGGAGTAAACAGTTTTATGTCATCGGCAAAGGTGAGGATGTCAGTTCGGCCTCTCACAAATGGCACGAGAATAGCTGAGAACAAGATTCCGGACAGGACCCCGCCTTGTGGAACTCCAGCTGTAATGGTCCTGGTATGGCGCATATTTCCATCACGAACAATAATGGTCCTGTTCTCCAGCATTGTCTGAATAAACCAGAGCACGTCTCCACCAATGAGGTAATACTCACGTAGTAGCCTTGCCAATGCGTGAACGGATACGGAATCAAATGCTGCCTGGACGTCGATATACGTAACGGTGATTTCCGAACGGTGCTCAAATGCCTCGAGGATCGTGGTAGTGGTGGTGACTAGATTTGTAGCGGTGGATCTTGACCGGGTAGCATAGTGGATCTGCGGTAGCTGTTGTGGCATAATTTGGATGGTTAATGTTCTTAGAAGAGATTTCTCAAAGAGCTTTAATAGGCATGATGCAGAGGAAATTGGACGGAAGTGACTGGGCTGAGAAGCAGCGCGTGTTTTCGGCAGCGGTCTTACTAGATAGACATGCCACATAGGAGGGAAGAAGTTTTGATTAAGGATCTTGTTAAATAAGGACAGGATTGGATCAACAACAAATGTACTGAGGCATTTCAGCATAAACTGAGGAATTCCGTCGGCACCTGATGCGGCCGTAGGTGCTAAGCTATTCATTGCGTCGATCAGCTGGTCTCTGGTGAGGTGAACTGAATTTAAAGGGTCTGTCGAAATCGGATTGATTGGGAATTCCATTGGTGTAATGGATTCTGGCTGAGCAGCGAACCTAGTTATATGGTCGAGCCAGCTCCTCATATTGAGTGAGTCAATGGCATCCTCTGATTGGATTCTATGGAAGGGCTTCCCCTTATTTATGGTATCCTCTAGGTGAAGTTTTATTGCCTTCCTCTTGTTCCGAATAAAAAGCGCCCTAGCTCGGGAATAGGCAGTTCTGTCCGAAGGTGACCCGGAGTTTTTCCACTTTTTGTGCAAATTCTGTTTAGCGTGGAAACTTTCAGAGACTTCTGGATTCCACCAGGCCTTTGAATGCTCTGTGATGGTTAGTTTCTTCGTTGCAGCATAGAGAGAAACAGTGGCTATCCATCTTGTCACCAAGTCAATCCCGAGTTCGGGATCACATTCCTCAAGGACAACCCATGGGATTGCTTGAGCCGCATAGACACACTTTTCAGGATTAAGGTATTTGGGCGCTGTAATTGTTTTGGTTGTGACTTTCCTTCTTCCAGAAATGATGGGCATTTCTATTTGCACAGAGAGAATGATGGGGTTGTGATCAGACTGTATGTTGCTTGTAGGATTTTGATTAGCCACACAATTTGCTGACACGAACGCAAGGTCTAATGTGCTTTCGCCCCTCGTGGGTGGTGTGCTAACCAGTTTGAGACCTAATATACCTAGATGCTGACTCAGTCTCCTCCTGAGGTTTCCCTGAGTATTCGGGAGATTGAAATCCCCACAGACGACGTGTTTCAGTGATGAATGGAGATGGTTAAGCAACCAATTGAGGAGTTCATCAACTACTTGTGCGTCTGGAACCGGTGGGATATACACTGTGACAATGTCGAGAGAATTGTTCTGGCTGTTACTGTTTTTAGGTTTTAGCGTAACTAGAACTGCCTCGAAAGAGTCGGACTGGCTCGATACTGAGTGGAGGATAGAAAATACTTGCTCCTTGAAGAATATGTTCTTCAGTTATGGAAAGTTTAAATAATGTTGGGCTTACTAAGAACTACCTAGAAAAAAAATTAATAGGATTTTGCTCCGACGGTGCCAGCCTTATGCTTGGGAGAAAATCTGGAGTGAGCACTAGGATTACAAAAGAGTTTCCAAAGATAATAATATGGCACTGTTTAAATCATCGCCTCCATCTTGTTTTAGATGATTCGATAAAGGAAACAAAGCAAGTAAATCATTTTAAAATATTTATTGATAAGATATATACTATTTTTCATCAATCCAATAAGAACCAAATTGAACTTTCCAAAATATCCGAACAACTTGGAATTGAAATTATAAAGATTGGTAGAGTTTTGGGACCAAGATGGGCTGCCTGTAGTTTAAGGTCAACCCTAGCTGTGTGGCGCGCTTATCCAGCGCTACATCACTATTTTTATTCAAATAAAAAGTACTTAGGTATGGCTGCCCATCTTGAAAATATATATTTTATAACTGATTTGGCATTGATGATTGATATTTTAAACGAAATTTCTCTTCTTTCAAATGCACTGCAAGCAAGAAATATAGACATAATAAAGGCTGAAAAACTCGTGATAAGATCTATTAAAGCATTTCAAATGCTTGGAAAGGAAAAGGGTCCATACGAAAAAAAAGTTGATGAATTAATTACTTCAGAAACCTTCAAAAATATAAAATTTGTAGAAAATCATCGATTTGTCTCGGGCTTCCTCGAGTAAGACTTTTAGAAAACATCGTAACGAATTTGAAAAAAAAAGACTAATGGATTGTGAACATTTAAAAGCAAGTTGTAGCCAATTTCAAGATAGGAATAAATTACAATTTCTCAATTTTTTGTAGCCAGATTACTGGAATATTGAAGAAGTACTAGTTCCATGGAAAGCAGCTGAAGAACAATTGCTCGTATTTAATGACATTTTTAATTACCAAATTGATATTAATGATTATCGAGATTTCTTGGAAAATGTTTTAAAAAATTCCCAGAATTATGCAATTCTTGAAAGTGTTCAAAGAGCTAAAAATATTGTCAGAACATTGCTGTAAGTTCAGCAGAAGCGGAAAGGGATTTTTCAAAGATGAACATAATATGGTCAGAGAAGAGAAGTCGCCTAACTGTTTCTAATATATCAAACACAATGACTATTAGTCTAATCGGCCTACCTCTAAAGGAATGGGATCCTACTCCTACAGTGGTTAAGGATAAATCACTCAGCCGATGATGCTCGGATAAAAGCGAAGAAAATTGCAAGCGAGGACGCCAATCAAGAAGCAATATGGAAATATCTTAAATAACAGTTTTAGTTTTTTGTCAGGTATTATTTAATATTTTTTCATTAATATTTTAAAACTCTTTCTTATAACATAATCTAGTTTTGTGGATCTCTTTTATTGTTCTTATTTAAGTATTAACTGCATGAAATAATAAACTACCTTTCGGTATATAGTTTTTTTATACTTAGAACGGTCATTAGGGGAGCGAACCGGTTGTTAAATTATTTGAATCCCACCACTGCCTTTAACGTTCCTCGCGTCATTGACGGAATTCGAACCCGGGCGTTTTCCACCCAGTGTGGGGAGGAGGGTGACGATACCACTGTGCTACTCGCGCAGACCCTCCTTGCAACCAGTCTGCAATGCTCGGAGGAGAACTTCATATCTGACCATATCGTAATACACAAGTCCCTTTCCTCCACTACCCGTTTTAGTTCAATTCCGTCAAGTGTTTTCGGGTTGCTGTTTCCAAGGTGCAATATCTTACACTTTGCTGTATTAAAGCATAGCTGCCATTTTTCTGACAATCTCTGAAGTCTATCTAGGTCATTCTGAAAAAACTGTGCTTGGTGGCAATCATTAACAAAAAATTATCCACATATCTCAAAACCATCAATCAGAAACTTAACCCAACCATGTCTACACACTTATTATTATTATTTTTCACTAGAGAGAGAGAGAAAATTCCCCTTTCCCTTAAATATGCGACCAGGAAAGTGTCCAGACTATATATGGAAGATTTGTAGTCAAGACTTAAGAAATACAAGTGTTTCATTTTGTCAATCAGTGTCTACTTCTAACCAGATACAAAAATGAAACCGTTGCTCCTTCCAACTACATGAAAAGTTCACACTAATACTACTCACTGACTAAAAAGTTAGAAATCTTCATTCGATTTCTGACGATTGTACCGTTTGCCCGAATTACATGCCATTTGGCTGTAATTTGGGGAAAAGGCGACAATTAACGAATGGCATGGATTCCATAACGTGCCTAAGGGAATACAGTTCCAGAATTGCCCATTCTTCATCAAAATATTTGTCAGCTACGGTATTGCAGCTATTGTATTGTAGTCCTAGAGAACTGCGAGGCGCCAGTTGCCCTTTTAAACATATCTCAGACATACTCAAGTGGATTCAATTCAGGAGAATTAGGAGGCCAGGATAAATGTTGGAAACGTTCCTCGAACCATTCAGATACAATTTTTTGCATAGTGGATAGTTCGTTCGTCGTCTTAAAAGAAGCCATCGCAATCCTGGTAAATATGAAGCACTGCAGGGTGAAGCTGGTCCGACACGCAAGATATTCATTGCAGGTAATGCGCATTCTAAAGATACGAGCGGACACAGCCCGTAGCAACAGTACATACGCCCATAATCTTCCACTTCTAATCGCTTGAGTGGTGGAATCGAGACGCTCTGGATTCATGACTTCATGGAGTTCACACCACATCAAGATTAGCACAATCTTTTTCCACTGTAACAAGGTCCAACTGGACCCTGTTACAGTGGGAAAACGAGCCCGCGTGGTAGGATTGCCATCCTCCCCACACCGGTTGAAAAGACCTGAGTTCGAGTCCGTCGATGACATCAGGAATTTTATGGGCCTTTTTCACAACGTGGCTGAGTTAGTCGGTCTCAGACGAGGGCAGCATGGTTTTTCTCTCAGAAACTTGGTTTTTTCATCCAGAAAACCGACCTCAGAACATCCGCAATTTACAAAAAAAAAAAAAAAATATATATATATATATATATATATATATATATATTATATTTAGGCCACCCAAATAATTAAATTCATCTGCCGTGCTGTGTCTTATGTATGTTAATTGCTTGTGTTCTATGGTCGATTTTTCTGTTTGCTAGACTAAAAACCCCAGTTTCTGGGGGGGGGGGAACCTTGCTATCTACGCCTGAGACCGACTAACTCAGCCATGGGGTGAAAAAAAACCATTTAATTTCCTCGCGTCATCGACGAAATTCGAACCCAGACCTTTTCCACCCAGTGTGGGGAGGGCAGTAACGATACCACTGTGCTACTCGGGCAGACTCATTTGTAGTACATAAACACCATCCTCCCCCTAGCGGTTAAGGTTAACTACTGCACGGAAGGAGACTTTTTCGAATCCCGTCAATAACGCCAGGAATTTTTACGGGCTTTTTTCACAACGTAGCTGTGTTAGTTATGGCGAAAGTTCCATAGTTTTTCCACCGAAAACTCGGGTTTTTCCGACCAGGAAACAGGCAACTCGACCACAGAACTTTATGTAGTTACCTCCACACTCTAAGCTTTTTACCGTTTGCATAAGATAGTGTTAATCGGGATTCGACAAATCACAATGCTCGTTTTCAAATGCAACTTGAATCTTTTGTTTCAGATTTTTAGTATTACTATTAGACCTGATAGCCGACTGTTTAATGCAAGAATGTAGTGGCACACGCGTTTGAGTTGACCGTAGTTCGAGCCAACTTGAATAATAAATACAGTTAAATGACTGCATTGTTGGAAAAATGATTAGCTGCAACCTCTTCTAACGTATGTGGTCGTGCGGTGTATATAAACAGAACATTTTATTAGTATCAGAGAAGGGAACTTTTTTCGCTAATCACTCATAGTTTATCCCATCATCAAAAAAGTGACCATCCATCCAATTCCACCTTGAACTTTGCGAAACAACCCGCCTCGTACACGTTGGGGGATAATTTATTCCAACGTTTCATAACGATAAACCGCATGAAATTCAGTCTTCTGTCCACAAGACTTAATAATTCTGGGCTTTATACACCTCAATCAGGTCTCACCGTAGATACACGATCCCAAGCTTTGCAGTCCAAGCCTTCTTAGCCGTTTTCATTAGGATATTGATTAGCGCTCCTAATCAATTTGGTCTCCCTTCTCTGAAATCCCTACTAGAAGTTCTATGCTTTTTAGGTATGCCCTCCAGGCCTGAATACAATATTTCCAAAAGTGGTTTCTCCATGGTCTTATACTGACATCATTCTCCCTACTTGCAAAGGTCCTAAAACTATAGAGGGGACGCTACGTGCTGCCTTCCCAGACGCTTTACACTGTATAACTTCATATCTGATTGTATTGTTACTTTTTTTTTTCGTCCTAAACCACCTTTAACTCCTTTCCCTCTATTTTATAACTATTATAACTATATCTGTTACTATAACCAGTGTTCTCCCCAAGACCTATCGAATGGACGCAGCACCACCCGGTGAATTTAACTGACAGCCTGGCTAAAATTTAAGCGATTCTCGCGGTGCCGTATAGTACTGCTCACTGATCTCGATCAATATTAATTCAAACATACTATAGGAAGTATTACACTTCCCCACCCAGCTAGAAAAATTTTCTGGGGAGAACACTGTATAACTATATCTGTTACACAAGTATTAAACCTGTTATTAGAAGAATTACACCACTCTGCATGGTTTACGATGTTTGTAAACTAATAGTTGTTTTTAACTCAGTTTTCCTGTCTGATTTCAGAAATGTTAATTGTTTTTTTCTATCATGTACCATTTTTTCACAAATCAATTAAATTGATGTCAAGAGTTGAATTATTAAATGAATTAAGCTTGGAATTTTCTAAATGCTCACATGACTGAAGGCAGTGTTGACAACACTGCCTTCAGTCATTTGTTTCTTGATCTTGAGAGATCCACGCAGCAGTGTTCATCAGTGTGAGCTCAGTTTATTTTTGAGGTTATAGCGTTAAACTTGTGCTGAAAAGTGTCTAAAATACCTTCATGTAACTGCTTGAACTTATTTTGTTATATTTATGAAAGTTATGTAGTACTCACACAAAGAAAATATATTGCAGAATTTGTAAAAAATGTGTATTGTGTTTATTTTGTCTTGGTCACTGAGTGACTAAGATAGAAAAAAATGGGCTCCACATAAAGTTTGCCCAACGTGTGTTGAAGCATTGAGAATGTGGTAGGTAAAAAGAAGGTTATGTCATTTGCAATTGACATTTGAAGTCTCCCGTGATTTGGCGGGAGACTTCAAACTATTGTGAAGATTGTTACTTTTGCTTAGTTAATGTAAAGGGACACAATACAAAGAGTAAGGATATTCCACCTGCCAGTCCCACATAGAGATAACCTGCCAATTCCATACCCCCCCCCCAACTTATACTGGAGAATGTAGCAGCAGCAGAGAGTGCTGAAAGTTAAGCTACTGAAGATGAAACTGAAGTCTATATGCCTGGAGACATTGGGTGGCTGACTATTGCCCTCAACTGTTTTCGCAGTATGAACTCAAGATCAGATGAGAGATTTAAATTTACGAAAAGAATCTGCGGAAATCCTTGGTTCTAGACTTTAGTCAAAAAACTAGCACGTGGGAAGTTTTTCTCATGGTACAGACACAGAGAACGAGAATTAGTCCCCTACTTTTCTGAGAATGATTGTATGGTTTATTGCATAGTATAATTGGCTTAATGAACTATTTAGGAATTAGTTACAATCCTGCGTGGCGAAGACTTTTTATTGATTCATTACAGAAGAACCTCAAAGGTGTGTTACTCCACAATGGAAATAAATATGGGCCAATTCCAGTAGCTCACTCTGTGCACTTTGAAAGAAACATATTAGAATAATTTTAGACAAATATTAAGTATGAAGAACATGGTTGGTTGGTCTGTGCTGATTTAAAGTGATAGGGCATATTACTTGGACAGCAATTTAGCTACACAAAAATGCCTTGCTTCTTGTGTGAATGAGACAGTCGGGCAAGGAGTAAGCACTGGGATGTCTAGGTCTGGCCAAAGAGGGGCAGTTTGTTGCTTGGATCAAAGAACATAGTTCATAAACCACTGGTAGACCCCCAAAATTGCCCTCCGTACACTCTTGCACATCAAACTAGGTTTGATGAAACTGTTTGAGTAGCTTTACCTCAGGAAGGTCCATGACTGGCACGATATCATCACCGTGCTTCTGGCAGCTTTGTGAGTGGCACATCCCGCCATCTGCATTGAGAGGCACAAAATTCTTGAGAATGAAGACCAACAGACTGAAGATGGCCGACAGGTTTATACCCGCCAGTTCGTTAGAATCAATTCAGTGCCTAACACATATCGGAATTGACCTACTAAGGCTCATAGAAGACCCGAAATATAGGAAACAAACCGCAGTGTGGCTCGCTGAGGCTACTGTTGCCTAGTAGTTGTGTGAATTTCTGTCGAACTGTGTGTACGCAATTGAATAATGTATATCTCGCACAAGTTGATCAGTGGATGTGATGTTAAGATGAACTTTTGTATTACAATTGCCAGGACTCTAGACAGAAATGTAGTTTAAATGTAATCTTTTCGTGTATATTTAACCTTTCTTGTATATTTTAGACATTCTTTTATTAGCATTTTATGATAATCCCCTGGCATTGTCTGCCGTGAAGGGAATTTGTCACTTACCAATGTACACCTATATTTTAAATTTGGTAGGACAAATAAAGATTTATTTAGACTTCTTCAACTACCTTTGTACTAAATTCCCATCGTTCGCCCAAGAGAAGCTAAAACAAGGTATTTTTCTTAGACCTCAGCTGTGTTAGTTCCAGGTCTGTTGTGGGGTACTTTTTACAAGAAGGATATACACTACAAGATTATAGTTGAAAATATGTTAGCAAACTGCAAGAAGCTGGACTGCAACATGAGTGTCAAGGTAAACTTTTTACACTTACAACATAGACAACTTCCCAGAAAATCTAGGAAGTGTTAGTGAAGAACACGGTGAGAGATTTCACCAGGACATTAAAGATATGGAGAAGTACCAGGGGAGATGGAATGTTAACATGGTGGCTGACTATTGCTGGAGGGACTGTAAAGTAGAAGGATCTACAAGAAAATGAATGAAAACTTTTGAGCTTTCCTGTAACCTTTAGTAAATGTCATTAAGGAAAATTAAAAATAGGAGGCACAGGCAGCGGTGATTCTTGGGGACTCCCTTTGCTCTATTGGTTCATCCAGGCTGAAACAAGTGTTTTATAAAAAAAATAGCGATGGTTGTTGTTGCAGGATTTTAGGAGCATCAGCGACTAAGGCCATATTGCTCCTTGTATATTATCTGTAAATTGCATGTGTTCTTAGGTCGCTTTTGTTTTCCGGACGAAAAATCCGAGTTTCCAGGAGAAAAAAAGTATGCTACCCTGGCCTGAGACCGACCAACTCAGCCATGTTGTGAAAAAGGCAGATAAAAATTCCTTCCGTCATCGACGGTACTCGAAATCAGGTGTTTTCCACCCGATGTGGGGAAGATGACAATCCTACCAACTGTGCTACCCAAGGACATAAAATACCGATGGGTACCGAGTGCCGTATCGCTTTTTACAAGTGACTATAAAATAGCAATGGCCTTCGACTTTATAAAATGGAGATATAATAATAGCTCCTGCGTATCATTCCAGTAGAACGGATTGGTCTCAGCCAAGATTGAAAATGCTCTTTGGAAGACATGATTTGCCCATAGTTCTACGTAAAGTTGTGTTCTCTCTCCTTCGATATGGACTTTCTGCTACAGATACTCCCTCCCGAAGTGGATTGTCCTTCGTGAGAATATAATGGTTTTGCTGCATTCCATTCGTATAATGAGGTCTGTATTCGAAACCAGTCGGAGAATGGAGAAATTCTTAAATGGTCTGCTCAATCAGGAAATATAGTCTGCTGATTTCAGGAGGAAGTAAAACTTTCCCTGTCAGTTATCAGGAATTTTCAGCCTGCACTGTATGCAAATCAGATAGTGCACACACGCTTCTAACCGGATAACTGGCACAACATGAATTGAAGGTCCTGATGCGCCATAAAAAAAGAACAACAACCAAAAGCAGATTTCTTTGTCTTCCCACTACACTCCTTTTAATTACCTTCCTCGGCGGGGGAGGAAGAAGACACTGTCTCTTCCCTCTCCCGCCTACCCTCTGTTCACCTGGTACGGCATGGGCATGCCCCACTGATCATCTGGGAGAACCTTCCCTGTTTCCCCCATACTTCTACTTTTGTCCCCTCCAGTCTTCCACTTCCCCTCTACTCTACTCTATCTGCACTCAAGCGACGCCCCACATACCAAATCAAATTTCGCCCAAAGTATAGTTTAGCCCAGTTCATTCTAAGCGATACACCAACAATTGATGGCGCATGCATGCTTGCAAACTCACTTTTTTTTAAATTTTATTTATCTTTCATTATTATTTTTTTAAGGTCCTTGCCGCCGAAATCTCAGGAAAGTAAGCGGCAGGACCTACCAGAGTAAATCTAAGTCTACTGGGTTCCTGGTCTGCCTCCACGGGGCAAAAGTGGGACAACGTTGGGCCTCAGCAGGGATCCAGCGGCTAAATGACCAGATGAACAACGGTACACGACACTACACAAATTCAAGATCCATACACTTTTAAATCTCTGGCCTTCCCAGCAAACTGGCACACCTACAATGAAAGCAACGCGGAGATGGGGAAACTCCTGGTGCCGCTTGACGTGAACATCTTTACACTTATAAATTGTGGATATTGTAGCCTTGAACAATCTCGTGATTTGCACTTCTTGCTATTCTAGTCCAATCTTCTCGTGCACCAAAAAACAAGTTTCCTTTGGAGCTTTGATGTATCACGTGTTTTATCCAACTCGAAGTTGAGTTTTGTCGACAGTATTTAAGGCATCGATGTCGTAACCATATCATGTGATTCCCGATCTGATTTCATTGCATCATATATGAAACTGTTTCGTGTAACATAAGTGAACTTTCTACTTTAAGAAAAATAATATTTGGTAAGCTATTGACTGGAAAAATATGTCCTCTTTAAAAATTGTGTAAATAAATAATTAATAATTTGTGTATATGGAATTACTGATTTGTAAAGATATGATTTGTATAATGCTTATACAGAATTATTAATGTGTAAATATAAATGTATACATTTGTATATAATATTTCGGGACGAGACTACGTGCTCAGTCTATGTAACCCACTGCCCGTAGTATCTCGTACCCTGCTATGTAATTAGCACCCTCCTGGCACTTAGCCATCCCGGGGTGGTTCCTTTTGTGAAATAAACAGATAAAAATAATATATCTGATACGGTGCAATGGAGATAAGGCTTCTAATATTTTGAGAGGGAACTATATATTTATATAAGTTTGAAGCAATTTACTTCTTTAATTGTTTAAGAATATATTAAAGTATTAAATGAAAATATATCTGCCCTTAATATAAACATTTAATACTTTTCATTCAAAAGAATGAAAAGTATTAAATTAATACAAAAGATAGAAAGAATACAAGAAACATCTGTATTTAGCAATCGTCGCGCGTTTTAACTATAACACTTCTATAATAAAGTATTAGACCGCTGTAGCCGAGTGGTCCATCGCGAGGATATAGTGATCTAATACTTTATTATAGAAGTATGGCGAGACTACCAGTTTGTTTTTCCTTAAATAATTGTTTTTTGGTTCCATACAATTGAAAAAAAAACAAAAAAAAAACGCGTTACTCTATTAACTTAAGCCAAAAGTTGTTCTTAGGTGTCTGTAAATAGTCACACTTTGAACTGTAATATATACTGCGTAATTGCAATTTTTATTTGTGTTTGTTGCTACTTTTGGCGGAAAGAACCGGTTTAAAATTCCCTTAGTTTGAGATGCAATCTATTCTTAGCAATACGATGAAGGGATCCTTCACTTCTACACTATGGTGGTATCACAGTTTGTGTACACTTAACTTAGACGCTTTTATTTTTATTTCTTTAACCCTATATACTCTGCAGCTGCATTCCAGTTATACAGAGGACAAGTTAATAATCGACTATGCAGGCAGTACGTATTTCGAACTACGATTCTTAGGACGTGATTACGATTTAGGACGTGATTACAACGTTACAGAATAATTGATGTCCTGAAGGGTACACGTGCATATAATCATTATCCTTCTCACACTGGGTGGAAAATACCCGAGTTCGAATCCCGTTAATGAGATGATGGATTTTTATTTTTATTTATTTTTCCCCAACGTGACTGAATTATAACCCAGTAAAGGTTACAGAGGAAAGGCTGTATGAGAATGGGGTAAAGGATTATTCATGTATGCGAATCTAAAGAAACGAATCAGATTGGACCACTGTGTACTGAGTGTGGGTAAGTCTTAGATAACCAAGCTGATGTTGCTTGTGAATTTAATACGCACTTCGCATCGGTCTATACTGACGAAAATCCCTTCTTGCTGAGAAGAGACTGTGCGAGTGGGGCCGAGCCATTAGAAATTAGTGATTTCGAAATTATAGATGGCTGTTTGTTAGAAAATCTTTGAAGCTTAAAGCCAAGTAAGGCTTCTGGAGTTATTATTATTATTATTATTATTATTATTATTATTATTAGCCATATGATGCAAGGAAGCCTGAGACTTATGCTGCACTGGCCAAAAAAAAAAAAAAAAAAAAATTTTGATTTACCCTGGGACCCAGAGAGAGAGAAGTAGAAGAATGGTGATTCTGATGGCATATACCCAAGAATTTTAAGGGAGGCGGCGAGAGAGAGTGTATTAAACCACCGAGGTTAATTATAAGGTCATCTTTGGACTCGGAAGAGATTCTTTTATATTGGAGAAGTGCCAACGTCTCACCAATACATAAAGGCGGTTTATGAGTGAAATCGGTAACTACACACCAGTCAGTCTGACTTCAGTGGTAGGGGAAGAAATGGAATTCTGAAGGACCCACAACATGAAAAAATTCTAAGATGGATTTCTGAGTGGCTGCAGGGCAAAAGGCAGAGGGTTGTGATTAATGGATATTCTACAGACTGGTGTAAAATAAAAAGTGAGGATTTTCATAAGCGACATCAACGATGGGCTTGATGTCAAAATTTGCAAACGACGTAAAGACTAGTAGAGTAGTTAGTGATCAATACCAAGCAGCGCCTTTCCGGATAACTGAAGCAAGCGTCAAGAATGGTCAGAAAGCGAGCTATGTTTTAATGCAGCAAAATGCAAGGTCTTACACCTGCACGGCACCACGCTCAAGGTAGTAGAAATGAAAAGGACTTGGGGTATAATTGTGCAATTACACTTGTAGTCTCTAATGATATACGGGAATTGTGCCAGCAGGGATGAAGAGGTGATCGTCCCGTTGTAAAAGGCAATGATTAGGCAACACCGAGTACTGCATAAACGTTCTGGAGGCTAATTTTAGGAAGGATGTGGAATTGCTGGAATGAGTGCTGAGACGAGCAACAAGATTAGCGAGAGGAACAAAAGGTACTCTTACCAAGAAAGGCTTCAGTTTTTCAAACTACGGCACTGGAGACTAGACACCTTGCGAGGAAATCTGATTGATTGTGTTTTAAGGCTTTGAATAGATTGATTCTGATCAAATCCTTTTCTGGCTCAGACTACACATATGAGGGAGCATAAATTCAAATTGAGGAACAATGGTTGCAGGTTAGATGTGCGGAGATTTGCATTCAGCCAACAGATAGTTGATTGTTGGAACAAACTTCCAACTGATTTGTAGAGATTTGTCAATAAATTCAAGGAAGAATGAGACAAATTATAAGAGATGGATAGGTAATGTGAGAAGTTTTTTTTTTTTTTTTTAACTGATGCAATATAAGCTTGTTTTCTTGCCTCATTTGGCATTATTAATACTAATACTATTTCTCGAGTGAATATTCCAGGCAACTTCATCGCAAGTAGCCAATATATTTCATATACTCTTATAAAATTGAGAAACAACCTTAACCGCTTTCACATATACGAGTGGAGTTTGAAAAACACTGCAAGATAGGCACAATAATTTTTTTTGCGAAATTTTTGGTATTTTCTAAAGCAACAAAACTGTCTGTATAAATAAGACAGAAAACAGTACGAAATTTTCTTGAAAAAGTGCCAACTGATATTAAGATCATATTCTGTATTCAGTTACTACATTTGATTTTTTTAAAATATTTCCTGTTAACCAAAGTATTATTTTGAGGAATCACTTTTTCCAGTCCATTTTTTTTTTTTTTTTTTTTCTGATAGCTGCAGTTCAAAGCCAACGGCAGTGCACTCGAGGCTGCACGTTTGTACCAAGAAGTATTTCTCCGCCAAAGGCAGCCCAACAGGCGCACATTCATCAGTGTACATAAATGCCTTAAACTCCATGTGCGCTTCGCACATAGAGTACGAACAGGTAGGCCCAGAAGCATAACACCTTCTGAGGAAAGGGTGTTAGAAAGAATAAAAAAACCAAACTATTATATTAGGCCACCCGAATAATTAAATTCATTTGCCGTGCATTGTGTATTATGTCTGTAAATTGCGTGTGTTCTATGGTCGATTTGCCTGTTTTCCTGGACGAAAAACCCCAGTTTCTGGGGTTAAAAGTACAAAATACTTTGTACTTTTCTGACTGGTGAGCAGACTGGTAAAAAGTACAAAATACTTTGTACTTTTCACCAGTCTGCTCGGTAGCACATTGGTATCGTCACCGTCCTCCCCACACCGGGTGGAAAGGGCCCGGGTTCGAATCCCGTCGGTGACGCGAGGAACTCTTATGGCCTTTTTTCACTCCGTGGCTGAGTTAGTTGGTCTCAGGCATAGATAACAAGGTTTTTTCGTCCAGCAAAACAGGCAAATCGACCAGAGAACACACGCAATTTACAGTCATAATACATATATGGGTATATGTAAGAGATTACGGGTGGTCCTATATAATAATTTGATTTTTTTGATTTGTACTTTTCACCTTTAAATTATTGACCATTTTTGAAACACCCTGTATATACAAACTTTTTGTATAAAATCACACACATTAGAGGCGTTTGAAAAGTTTGTGGCCCGAGTATGAAAAGGAAGTGGTACAGTGTTAAACCACACATTTCATGCATTTTCAATACATCTTTTTTTTTAATTACAAGTCATCAAATCCACAAAGTTCTGTGAATGAGGAAAGGTAGACAAAATCAGTCACCGCGCAGTCATCCAATATTTGGGGGAAAAGAAGGGACTAAGACAAAAGCCAGTTAATGAGGTTACGGTAACAACATTGGGTGAGGACGCTCCTTCTTGTTTTACAGTTAAGAAGCGGGTAGCAGAATTTAAACAAGGGACGAAGAGCCTGGAGGATGGCCCATTCTGTGAAGACCTGCAACGTCCATCAATCCAGAAGTTGTTGACAGTATGCATCATTTGGTGATAAATGATAGATGAGTAACAGTCGTGGGCATCTCATCTGAACGCATGTGCACCATACAATAATAAAGATTTTCGCTATGAAAAAAGGTGTCAGCACGATGGTTCCAAAGGTGTTTTCAGCTGATCAAAAATGCACAAGATTTATCAAACCAAGTGACCATTTGAACCGATTTCAAGCAGATCCAACAAATTTCCTTGCATGTTGTTGTTATTGGGTTTTAGGAGCATTAGCAACTAAGGCCATGTTGCTCCGGGAATATTGTCTGTAAATTGAGTCTGAGGTCGATTTTCTGTTAGGCGCACGTAAAACCCGAGTTTTCGGGGGGGGGGAGACCATGAAGCCCTTGCCTGAGACCGACTAACTCAGCCACGTTGTGAAAAAGACCTATAAAAATTCCTCCCGTCATCGACGGGATTCGAACTCAAGCCTTTTCCACCCGGTGTTGGTAGGCAATTCTACCACCTGCGCTACCCCACAAGGGTTTCCTTCCGTGGTTCTCTGTCCATGGATGAGACGTGAGTAGATCACTTTCAGCCAATGCCAAAGGAGCAGTAGAAACAGGGACACAGAGGAAACGTAGCTCTCCTCTCCCTCCAAAGAAAGCCAACTCGATTCCTTCTGGCACAAGGTCATGGCCTCGGCTTTTTTTGGTTCTTGTTGTTGTATTATTGTTTTAGAAACATCAGTGACTAAAGCCATATAGATCCGTATATAATGTCTGTAAACTGCATGTGTTCTGTGGTTTTCCTGTTTGTTGGACGAAAAACCAGTTCCGGAAGAAAATATCATACTACCCGCGCCTGAGACCTATTAACTCAGCCACGTAAAGAGGTCCATGAAAATTTCCTCTCGTCATCGATGGGACTCGAACTGAGGTGTTTTCTACCCGGTGTCAGGAGAACGGCGATTCTACCAACCGTGATACCTACGAGGGAGTTTTTTTTTTTTTTTTTTTGGATGCTGATGGAGAGTTGCTAGTGGATTGCATTCAGAAAGGCCTGAAGTCAGACTATTAGTGAGACCTTTTAAGGCGTTTGCGTTAAATTATCGCAAACGCCTTAAAAGGACGAACATCGAGGAAACCTCAGCAAAGGGGTTTTGTTCCAGCAGGACAACAAGCCAGCTCACAAGTCTGCTATTGCCATGGGCCCTGCATGAGTAGGGCTTCGAGCTCCTGAGCCATCCCCCATAATCATGAGATCTGGCACCATTGTACTTTTAACTATTTCCTAATTTGAAAAAAAACTTTCTAGCTGGCATCCATTTTACCACCGACAGTAATGCCATTGCTCCAGTGGATGCATTCCTGGAGCTGGAATCAACGAATTGCGTCGGTTGCAAAAGTGTATTGACTCCAAAGAGGGCTACGTTGAAAAGTAATATGTTACCAGACTCCTCAAATAAATACAGTACAAAAACAGGTCACGAACTTTTCAAACGCCCTCGTGTTAGCTTGTTAGTTGCATTACATTATAGCCTATATATTGGGTAGATCGTAGTGAAAATGAAAATACACTTTCAACATTAGACTGACGAAGCACACCGCATTTGGCGAATCAAAGGACGTTAAGATAGATATGTACGGCTACAGCCAAAATTTGTGAACCGTACACAATGATTGGTAAAATATGGGACTGGCTGTGTTTCAGAAATTAAATTCCTGTCGGAGATATGTATAAGATTCTTAATTTTTTTTTTTTTTTTTTTTTTTTGCTAGCTCCTTAGGGGGCAGGATTCGCTGGTCTCCAGTTTATTAGAGACAGGATTTTAAACTGCTTGTACCCAGATTTGGGCTTCCTGGGTACGGGAACTGCTGGCATCCATTGCTATTACACTTTCTGCAGTGGATGCGGGATTCTTTGTGGTAATCACCACCATACGGGTTTATAGGACACTGCTGCACCCATAAGACTTGGGCTTATTCCTATGGGTGCTTGAAATATTACATTAAGTTTAGTACGTGTATAGTTGGGCCCGCCTCCTCGTGGCGTGGACGGGTACTGGGAAGCAACCTTCCTGGTAGCAAAGCGGCCAGAAACAGCTAAACAACACACACACACACACACACACTACGCAAATATACACACTAAACACACACACACTACACTCATTTCTGGCCATTGTATAGAGTCTTGCATATCATCATAGAGAACCATGGCGAAGATAAACTAACGTTTAGGGGCCCCGCCTTGCGGAACACACACACACACACACACACACACACACACACACACACACACACACACACACACACACACACACACACACACACACAGATTCTGCTTTTATATCCAGATACTTTTAACCTCGACTTTTATAAGATACGAGGTGTGACAATACATTCCCAGACTGGTGCAATAAAAGGAACGCAAAGAGAAGAAGCTCAAAAATGGATTTGCTTTTGTTAAAAATAATTTGCACCTGACTGAAGTCACTTATTACACAGTTCTAAAAGTTTCTGAAAAAGAGTCAGCGAATGCGTCAAAAGAGATAATGTTCAGTTCGCCGATTAAGTTTTTCTTTATGTTCTAAAGATCCTGAAATCTTTTTCTTGTGAGGACAGTTTTCGCCTTAAGATACAGGAAAAAGTCCGCTGTGCTAGATCCGGAGGCTAGGGTGGATGGTTGATCTGTACAATACCATGTTTTGTCAGAAATGTCTTCACAACAAGTGCGAAATGGGTGAGCACTGTCGTGCAACAAGAACCAGCTGCCTTTGTCTCAAAATTGCAGCCTCACTCAGGAAATGTACTTTTCGAAAGAAAAGAAGTCTTCTTTGACAAAATCTTTCAAGCATCTGTATGCAGAATGCAGCATTGACTGTCTCCCGTTCAGATCATTTACAAATTCTTGTAAATCACACCCTGTTTGTCGAAAAACATGATTAGCATCGTCCTGAGCCTGTACTTCTGTAAACGAAACTTTTTGAGCCTTGATGATTTAAGTCCACTGCACGCTCTGATACTTCATCTGTGGGTTGTACTGAAACACCCAAAAACATTCATCTCATTGGCAATACAGTCGAAGAAATTAGGATTGTCTTGATAAGTTTGAATGCATGAAGTCTTCGCATAGTGACACTCTTCGTTGCTTCTACACATCCAAGAGGCTGTGCGGCACAAAATTTTCACACACCTTTCTTTTCCCTAAATCTTCATGCAGAAATTTACGAATCGCTTCCTTATTCATATCCAACTCATCAGCCATCATTTTGTTCGTCAAAGATGATCTTTTTTCCACAATTCTCCGAAATTCTGCAACTGTCCTCATTTCGAGGGGTTGACGGATGCCCACTCCTTGGGTCATCGGGAATATCCTCATGTCCATCTTTTAACAGCTAATACCATTCAAACACACTCGTACAACTTAACCTTTCATCATCACTGTGCCCTGGTGGTAACCAGTTTTATCGAACCTAAAATCGCTAATTAGGCGAACACGACGTGAATTTCAGAGAGCTAAAAGGGATAGAACCCGTTCATCCCTGGAAATACTGGTGTTACAAAATAGATATAAGCAAACTCGACGGCAATATCACCAAGAGATATATAGACAGAAAAAGGCTTCATGGGAAAGTATGGTGAGTTTCCAGGGAAATTCTGATCCTTGGGGACTGGTGTACAAGTTACTGAGTAACAAGATCCCACCTGGAGAGGTGTTTGCATCAGTTAAAACTACAGAGAATCAGGACACCCTTTCATGGACGTCTACTGTTAATAGAATTCTTGATGTAATCATACACCCGGACGATGGAACGTGTGAGCTCCCGGAGCAGGTGGAAATTAAATATAAAAATTCGACTTATATGTACAGTCTGAAGAGCCTCCTTTCACATTTAAAGAGGTAGATAATGCAATAAATTCAATGCGCTCTGGGAAATTTCCAGGTTTTGATGGTCTTGAAGTGGACGTCTTCAAAAGAGCCTGGAAAGTTGTTTCTCCTTTTATTCTCAAGCTGTTTAATTCTTGTCTACAACATGGAATTTTTCCTAAAACCTGGAAAATTGCAAATCTTAAGATACTCCTTAAACATCCTAAGAAACCTGAGGACGACCAGGCTTCATACAGGCCGATTGCCTTGCTACCAGTTATGGACAAAGTAAAGGAAAAAGTGATCGCTAATCGGCTATTAGTTATTCAAAAGCATTATCATCTCCGGATTAATTTGGTTTTACTCGTGGCAAGGGGACTGAGGATGCAATTGCCAGACTCCTTACTTTGCAAAAGGAAACTGATACAAAATACCTTCTTGGCCTCTTTGTGGACTTCAAAGGAGCCTTTGACATCCTTTGGTGGCAGAGTGCTCTGGAGAGGTTCCGGGAGGCTGGAGTTTCTAGACAAATCTTCAAATTACTTACTAGCTATTTTAACCAGAGCTCTTATCATAGTTAAGTGGTACTAAACAGGTCTTTAGACATGTTACAGAGGGGTTTCTCACAGGGATCAATTATTGACCTCTTGTGTTGGAATGTTGTGTTTGATTCATGGCTCACCAAGAAATTTGAAGGAACAAAAATGATTGCCTATGCAGACGATCTCACCATTGTTGTCCGCGGAAATTCAAGGAAGAACCTGGAAGACATAGCTAACTCCGTCTTACAAGAACTATTGACTTGGTCTGCAATTCACAAACAGGAAGTTTCAAGAACTAAAACATCGCAGATGCTTTTAAAAGGAAAATTAGATAGAGAACGACCGCCACTTGTAAAGTATAGAGGACAGACAATTAAATATACTGCCATAACAAAATATTTAGGTATTCAACTTGATGATGCCTTAAGTTTTCTACCCCATGCAAGATATGTGAAAGAGAAGTGCAAGTCTTTCTTATCCCGACTGAGACAGGTAACGAGGCAGGAATGGGGTCTGAGAGGTCATTCACTCAGGTTATACTATAATTGTGTTTTTTTACCTATCAGTGCTTATGCGGCTGGAACATGGGGACATAGGGCCAGCAAGCCCGCAATTATGAAACAGCTTCTACAGGCCCAGCGTGCTGCCCTCCTGATGATGTTACGGGCTTGTAGAACTACTTCTACTATGGCTTTGCAGGTGTTATTGGGAAAATTACCCCTACACTATGAAATACAATACAGATATATTGATGTATCACCTGAAATTCTGGATTATGTGCAACTTGACCTAGATGCTTCTTTATCATCTGAGAAAAGAAGGGTTCGTTCGTTCTATTATGTATATAAATGGCAAAGAGACTGGTCAGCTTCGGAACTTGGCGCCGTGACCAGAGAGTTTCTACCATCAGTGAAGGAGTTCAGGAAAAGAGAATCTTTGTGGTTTGCACCTGGCTTGCACGGCACATTTTTCCTTACCGGCCACGGGAGAATTAATAGCAAATTATTCAAATTAGGACTGTCTCCGACCCCGCTTTGTCTCTGTGGACAGGAAGAGAATGTTGACCACATTATTTTCGATTGTCAATATTATCAAGACTACAGGCATGAATTGCAGCTTGTTTCAGATACCTTCACAATGGGAAATAAACCTGCGCTTCTCCAATCTCAAGCGGCATTTATAGCACTGAACACCTTTGCCTCACGGGCTTTTAAAAGAAGAGAGGAGCTTAGACTTGCTAAGTTGGGATAATTTTATCAGAAGTTGATGATGATGATTGGATACTTATTGTAATAAAATACACCCTGCTAGACATTGAATGTGTTCCTATATCTAGTGTGTGTAAATTCTTGGTGTTCTTTTGAAGATGTGGAACTTGTTTATAACGTGATTGGGGTTTAAAAAAAAAAAAAAAAAAATATATATATATATATAAGAGTTTGGAGCAATGTCTACAAGAGATTAACATAATTATATTTCAAGAAATCTTGCTGATCCTAGCTTCTAGGATGGGATCCTCCATGGGATTATTTTGCATAGCATGAGAAATCAGTCCGTTTCTCCACCTCATTTCTTCTACCCTCTAACTATTGGAGGGTTCCTCTGTTTGATCCTCCTCTCTTCTATTCTTTCCTACCTTTCCAGTTCCCAAACTTCTCCTTCTATAGCCTTTTCATCTCATCTTAATTTGGGCTCTCTTGGGTCTTTTGCCCTGAGTTAGTCCAGCAGGTAATAGTAGATCCTGGCTACCTCCATATGGCAGGGATGGGGGGGGGACGTTGTGACCAGGTGTTGCTACTTCCCATCTGCTAAGAGCCAGGTACCGGCCGAAAACATAACAACACACCATATCACTACACTTATACATCCAACACACTACATAAAAATGGCCGGTTTGGGCGATAAGCTTCTACACAAGATGCACAACGGCGGCTGATGGGGAAAACCCTGGGATCTGCCTCAACAACACATGAATATCCCCGGAATATCATGTATCATAAAGAGTGGAATCAAATACCATATAGTTTTACTCCCACTCCCGGCAGGGGAGAGAGGTGACGGCTTGCTGTCGCCTCTCTTCCCTGCCACACCATTTCTTCCCTCTGGTGGGGCATGGGCATGCCTCACTGAAAAATTGGGGGTCACCTACCCTATCGACCCTCTTCTTCCTATTTCACCCCCCAGCCTTCACTCTCCCCTCCCAGCACTTTTTCTTGCACAGCGTATAGCCCTACACGTCCAAATTTAAAATACACCAAAAAATTTCGCCCAACCTTTTAGGCACTTTAGAAACAGGCTTTCAGCGTCAAACCCCATATTAGTGCTTTAATGTAAGTGATTTAAAATCAACCGCGGTCGTTCCAATTTTATTTTAGGTCCTAGCCACTAAAATCCCAGGAAAGTAAGTGGCAGGACCTGCCAGAGTACAATTGACTCAATGGTAACACCCGGCTAGCCTCCACGTGGCGAGGTATGGGCAACGTCTGGTCCCATTAGGGGCCTGGCGGCCAATAGGCCGGATAAACAATGGGCACAACATATAACACTACTCATGACCCACACACTTCTAAATCTCTGGCTTTGACAGGGTACTGTCACCGATACATAGAACATTCGCGGAGATGGGAGAAATCCCAGGAGCCGCTAGACCCTCAATACCTCATACCTCATACCATATAGTTAAGGGACTCCCCTGCACCTTCCTAGATTACGCGGTTAACAACAGCACGCCATGCAAAGAGGAAAAGAATAGGCTTCAGAACCACCTCACCCGGATCTGGCAACGTCATTGGACTGAAACCACCAAAGGCTGTATCACCAAAAAATTCATCCCGGACCTGTGGAAAATATTCCCGCAAACGCCCACTTGATTCAAACCAGGACTTCACACATCATATGTACTGACAGGCCATGGCGCCTTCAAAGAAAAGCTGGCCCAGATGGGATTGGTTGTTGTTATTTAGTTTTTAGGAGCATTAGCAACTAAGACCATATTGCTCCGGGGATATGCGGTGGTCATTCCCTGACCTTTCCGCATCCTCCGTATTTGGTGGTCATGGGCTCGAATCCCCAGTCTAATCAAGAAGAGTGTGCCACGCACTACTGCTCCTGCCCATCTGGCTACGGAGGCGCCAGATGGGATTGAAAGTAGACCCGAGATACGTGTGTGGTGAAGCGGAGAGTTGGACACACGTCACGTATAACTGCACAAACTATGAAGACCTGCGATGTAGGTTAATGACTACAATGAAGTACTTCCCAAAAAATATGAAATCACACTTGCTGGACTCGAGTGAAGAATATGGAGCACTAACAAACTTTGCTCAGCAGCTCTTCACCAGGCGAAGAACTCTCATCGCCTTACACAGAGTGACATAAAAATGGTGATACAGAACAACGCAACAAAATGCCTACGTTCTCACCAACCCTCCCAAGGTGAAACCGGACAAGACAACAACCAAAAAACTGGACTAGACAAAACTAGAAAACCGCAATGACTAAATGGAAACGACAAACGGTCTCTTCAACCGTGGACCACTCAGTGCTCCGTAGTATGATGACTCCTGAAAGGACTACCTAAATACAAAGACTGGAACGGACATCCTCTGAACCTTGGACGGTTGGCCTGAAAGCCGAGGAAGGCCATCTGACAAACGGAGCTGGACATCTGTTCCAGCCTGCTTTTTACCACTTTCCCAGGCGAAGGGGGACGACGCTTTCGCTGTATTCTCCCCCTCCTGCCACCCCACTTTTCCTTCTGGTGCGGCATGGGCATGCCCACTGAAAAACGAGGGACTGCCTTTCCTATCAGTCCCTTTCTTCTACTTCTACCCCCTAGTCTTCTGCCTCCCCTCCCAAAACTTTTCCTACACAGCGTATTACCCCACAGTTCCAAATCGAATACACCAAAATTACTGCCCGAACTATCAGACCTCTAGAGAAACTCATTCAGCAAAAATCCCACTCTATGTTTAAACAAATCGAATTATTAAGCAAACGGCAAATAATTTTTTTTTAAAGCCCTAGCTACTGAAATTTCAGGAAAGTACTCTGGCAGAACCTGCCAGAGTACAATTAGTCTTATTGGTACCCCCAGCCGGCGACCCCGTCGCTGGGTATGGTAAGTTCGGGCCCCACTAGGGGCCCGGCGGCTGACAGGATGGATGAACAATGGGCACAACATACTACATTCTACATGACTCACACACTGTCAAATCTCTGGCATTGACATGGCACTGTCACTCGATACAGAGAACGTACGCGGAGATGGGAGAAATCCCAGGAGCCGTTAGACCATCAACATATCCAATACCACTATCATAAATACAATGGAATCAGCAGTGATAGTTATATACTATCAACAGTGGTAGATTATTTGTAGATTATCAACAATACTATCTTCACAATGCTATGATGGAACTTCCGAGAAATACTGTATTGGCAAAATTACTGAATAATCGCGTGCATGTGGAACAATAGGGTGGGAGAGATAGCACCAAAACTCCTCCTATCCGTATTCAACAGATGCCTCCAAACAGGCACCTTTCCCGAAGACTGGAAGACTTGAATGGAAAATAAAATTAACCTTGAAAAATCCCACAAAACCCCTGGAAAAACCTGAATCCTACTGGCCAATTGCCCTGCTGACGGTAGCCAGCAAGCTCCTGGAGAGAATGCTCCTAAAAAGAATACAGATCCATTACGATGCAGTTGGGTTAGCAAACCCGAAACAATATGGCTTCAAACCTGAAACCTTGACAATCGAGGTGCTCAAAAACCTCACTGACGCTGTGCTGACGTGCAAGAAGAAATACTTCTTAGTTATATCTATCTATTGACTTTGGGGGGCCGTTCAACGCTATCTGATGGCCGAGCGTCCTCGCAAGACTCAGACAGGCATCCATACTTGGAAATCTATATAACATCATGAAGTCCTACATCTCTGGAAGGAAAATCACAGTGAAAACGCCATATAGAAGCCTCACTACACTCGTCTGCAGGCTGCCCCCAGGGCTCAGTTCTGGAGCCGCTCCTGTAGAACATGGTCATGGATGAATTCCTAACCCTCGACTTGGGTGAAGCCTGCTCCCAGGCCTTCGCGAATGATCTCATCACCACGATAATGGCTGACTCTAGAGACCAACTTGAGACTATCGCAAATCTAGGACTGACAAAACTCCAGGAGGTATATGAGGTATATTGAGGGTCTAGCGGCTCCGGGGATTTCTCCCATCTCCGCGAATGTTCTATGTATCGGTGACAGTACCCTGTCAAAGCCAGAGATTTAGAAGTGTGTGGGTCATGAGTAGTGTTATATGTTGTGCCCGTTGTTTATCCGGCTTAATGGTCACCAGGCCCCTAATGGGACCCGACAAAACACCAGGAATGGGCTTCGACCCATTTTTTTAAAAATCTCTTCTGCAAAAATCAGTACAATCCTCTTGAAGGGCAAATTGCAACTACGAAGACCGCCACAAATTAAAATTAGAGTAACCACCTTGAAACTCACCACGCAACTCAAATATCTAGGAGTTATACTGGACACAAACCTGTCTTTTTTACCACACCTCCAGTATATAAGAAGCAAAATAAGAAAATATTCGGCACTCGTTGCAAGAGTCACCAATAAAGGACTGGGAGCTTAACAAACGCACCCTGTCATTATACTAAAAACGATCTTTACTCCCGTAATTACATACGCCGCATCGATCTGGTACAACAAAACCACGATGACAGTAAATGGAAGACAACTAGACTCAATCCAAAGAATCATCCTCTTTGTCATCATCCGAGCCTGCCGTACAGTAAGTACGCATGCCCTACAGGTCATAGTGGGAGCCCTTCCCATGGACCTTGAGGTTATTAAGACTGCCTTCATGTATTATTACGCAAGAGGAACTCCCACCACCTTTGCTTGATTCACCATCAACCCTGCAAACGGCCAGAAAATAGAAAAAACCAGACTAACGCAACACCTGCAGCAGACATGGCAAGATAGGTGAGCAAACTCCACCAAAGGAGAAATTACTTCCACATATAAGTAGCCAGCCCATTTATAATATATCTATTACTGCACATCTATCAGGAAATAATCAGGTCAGGGGCTTTCCCGCAAGCTTGAAAAAATTACATTGTAACCCCAATACCAAAAATTAAAAGCCAAAAATTGGCTAAGGATTACAGACCAATTTCTGTTAGTTGCACCCTACAGAAGGTATTCGAAAAAGTACTGCTTTCCACCATCAATACTGCTTCAGCCATAGACCACCACATTTGCACTCAGTCATTTCGGGGAGATCAACAATAACAAACTTACAGGAAACCCTTTTTCGCGTGCAGAAAGCACTAAATGAGAAAAAAACAAATTGATATTATTTTTTTTGGATATCGCCGCAGCCTACGACAACGTCTCAATTCCAGCGCTCATTGCGATTTTAAGGAATTATTTTAATGTAAGAGGAAATTTGTTAACTATAATAAGCAGCCTGCTAGAACACAGAAAACTTACTGTTAAGCACCAGAAGCTACAATCTTGCTTTACCATCTCGCGAGGAGCGCCACAGGGGGGGAGTTCTTTCGGCTACCCTCTTCGCGGCCGCCCTGGAGCCGTTTCTTGCACGGTACTACAATTTTATAACATATGCTGACGATGTAAAATTCTTCATCACTTCCAAAGACCATGAATCAGCAGAAGGTATTTGCCAGATGGCAAATAGCACAATCGGAGAATTTGAGAGCTACCTGGATTGCACGGGCTTCGTATTAATGCACAGAAGTCTGCCCAAATGACCATAACTTACAGGCAGAAAAAAATGACATCTCGATCTCTGTGAACGGGTCTAGCGTGGGAAAAGTGCACTCTCACCTGGACCGGGGTCTTAAGTGGGATGACAGACACCTTTGCTCAAGACTTCGCCCATATGAAGACAAAAATATTCGCTGCTTTATGGGCTACTAGACAGGAACTGGTAGGAATCAGGGATCCTCAGCTAGCGACCAAGTACATTTTAATGTGTGTCCTGCCAATTGCAATGTATGCCTCGCAAATCTGGTCTTCAGCTCCAGATTCACATTATAAGTCCTTGGGATCGAGTACTGGTTCTGGCGATGGCTTAACAGAGTTGCTGGCCACCCTTTTACTATCTCAAGGGTCATTCTCTACTCAAACCTTAACATCACACCCTGGATGCAGCCAACAATTAACAGGAACATACACACTCTCGCACAAAAGCTCACAGGCAGAGTAGATGCTCCAATCCTGGATAATATTCTAGTCAAACCACGTGCCACTGCTAGACGTTGCGGAGAAGTAAATAATCACTGCGTCCAGTCCTGAACAATCTTAGTAGCCTGCAGAGATTCTTCCCATCAAATGCAGCAAAAATATTTAACTCACTACACATAGATGCCGAAAAACTGCGTGAGGATGCAACATACCGGAAAGAGATCTTCCAGAATTCGTACAGACTTACCGAAATATGAATTGGCTGCAAAGTACCAAAGAATTGTGAGTAAAAGTGAAACTTTCTGCTTTTAGAACAATAATAATTTGGTAAGCTGTTGACTGGAAAAATATACCTTCTCTAACAGTTATGTAAATATGTAAGTTATATATGGAATTATTAGTGAATTGTAAATATATGATTTGTATAATGTATGTACAGAATCGTTAATGTGTAAATACTGTATATGTGTAATCGTTATCGTTAATGTGTAAATATATTAAACATAAAATTTGTATATAATATTTCAGGACGAGACTACGTGTTCAGTATATGTAACCCACTGCACATAGTATCTCGTACCCTGATATGTACTTAGCAACCTCCTGGCACTTTGCCGTCCCGGGGTGGTTTCCTTTACTGGAATAAACAGATGATAATAATAATAATAATAATAATAATAATAATAATAATAATAATAATATTGACAGGGTGTACCCAAAAGCATCCCCCCGCTGGTTCTTTCCAGGACTAAACACGACATTTTTAATTGCAGGACACGGCCCATTCCAAGCCAAACTAATGACTTTTGGTCTGATGGATAGCCCACTGTGCATCTGTGGGGAGGTAGAGACTTGGAACCACCTAATGCACCAATGCGACCACTACGACGACCTACGATGCCTACTCATAACGAAGATCAGATACTCCCCAGTTAACCAAGAGACACCTTCTTGACACCGAGGAGGAATACAGAGCGCTCACGAGATAGCCCTACAGTTGTAGGGCTATCTCGTTTTCTCCTGGAAAGGAGAGTGTTTGTCTCCTGGAAAGGAGACAAACACTCAAAGCTATCCACAGGTCAAATTGAGGTGGGACCGACCCAGAAATTATCCAGATTAGAAAATGGAACACTAAATACTAAACGGGATTTCATCCCATGAATCAACCCACAATTGGCCAGATCCCTGCTGGGATTGGACTGAGACCATTAAACCGCAGCTCTGCTGCTAAATGCCATTTGGCGATCTGAATAGGGCATCCTAGCCCTAACACTTTTATTCCATATCCCTGGAATAATCACCTTTATTCCATATCCCTGGCAGTGGTGAGACAGTCTTTCCATCTCCCCCTCCCGGCCGCCCCACTTCTTTCATCTGGTGAGGCATGGGGCTGTTCTGGGGCCGCCTTCCCTATTGACCCCATACTTCTGTCTTCTCCCACCAGTCTTCAGTCTCCCTCCCTTCTCTGTCTATCCTGCAATGCGCAAAACCCACACAGATCTTACTAAAATTAAAAATGCCTAAATTTAAAAGTGCACCCCCCCTTTTTTTTATTTTTTTTTACATAGGCCTTAGCCACTGAAACCCCAGGAAACTAGGTGGCAGGGCCTGCCAAAATAAAAATTTCAAACTATTGTGTACCTGATCTGCTTTTTTTTTTTTTTTTTTTTGATTTGGTAGTTGTTGGCGCATCGGCTTCTGTGGCCATATTGCACCTCCCAAGGTTTTTTGCAGTACTTTGATCCAAGCCCGAGGCGGGAATCGAACCCGCGACCTTTGGGTTGTCGGGCAGGTACTTTACCCACTCGGCTAGCCCGGTCGGCACCTGATCTGCATTTACGAGGCCAAGTATGGGCAATGTTGGGCCCCAGCAGGGGTCTAGCGGCTAAATTACCAGATGAACAACGATACATAATACTACAATTACAAAATCCATACACTTTTAAATCTCTGGCCTTTTACAGTGAACTGTTACACTCACAATGAAAGCAACGCGGAGATGGGGAAAACCCCTGGTGCCCGTTGACGTCAATATACTTTACACTTTCATACTATAATAAATACAATGGAATCAGCAGTGATAGTTGTATACTATCAACAGTGGTAGATTATCAACAATACTATCTTCACAATGCTATGATGGAACTTCCGAGAAATACTTACTGGTTTGACAAAATTACTGAATAATCGCGTGCATGTGGAACATAGGGACGTGAATCCATACTTTCTATCTCCAGTTCGAGTCAGACAGTCACATGGAGCTCGTCGCTCACAATAACAGTGCTCTCGTGCATGGATTTACAAAGTTTATATAAAAATCAGCGTGGTGAAGTTGACAGTGATTAGATGAGCGAATTACCGCCTAGTCGGATTAGTCGGCGACCGCTAAGACATGCCTTGTTTTCTGGGTTGAAGTGATGTTTTAATTTAGTTTGGGATATTTTGATTTGGATTTATCTTTTGAACTTGTGACAAGCTTATCTTATTAGCTTATAATTTGAGCGTACTTTGTGAATTTTTGTTTTAATTTTGTTATTCCTGTATATTTCACAAAATGAGTACAAAACGAAAATCGAGGACGAGTGTCGTAGATTTAACGAGGAATGGAAAACTAAATATCTTTTCACAAGCATTAAAAATAGTGTGTGTGTGTGTGTGTGTGTCTCATTTGCAATGAAAGTGTTTCAGTTTTTAAAGAATATAACATTAAGAGACACTACACGACTAAACATCCTATGTATGGAGAAAACTTAACTGATGATGCAAGAAAAGCAATGTGTGATCAGCTCAGTAAGAAATTATCTCTACAGCAAACTGTTTTTATTCGACAAAATGATGAACAGGAAGCCACGACAGAAGTAAGTTATATCATTGCCAACAAAACCGCAAAAGCATGTAAACCATTTTCAGATGGAGAGTTCATTAAGGAATGCATGTTAGAAGCTAGTACAATGTTATGTCCAACTATGAAGTCTAAATTCCAAAACTTAAGTTTGTCTCGGCGTACTATAGCTCGACGTGTTTTTTTTTTTTTTTTTTTTTGTTAGTTGTTGGCGCATCGGCTTCTGTGGCCATAATGCACCTCCCAAGGTTTTTGCACTACTCTGATCCAAGCCCGAGGCGGGATTCGAACCCGCGACTTTTGGGCTGCCTTACTAGTCGGACGTGCTGATCAACGCTAAAGAAAAATGTGCTTAAATATGCGTTTTAATTATAGTTATTGCCATAAAAAGTGTTCTCAACTAAAGAAGTCAACTAGTGGACTCTCACGGTAAGAAATTTTTTAAATTTCAACTGGGAATTTAGCAGGCTATTTGCGTTTTCATCTATATCCTTTGTTTGCGAGACCGCAGTGGTCACCATGTGGCTGGCAGCAAGGATATAGAGAGGCGCCAATATAAAGCGGCGGCCACGTAAATACCCTGCATTTGACTGGGGAGGTGCCCCAACTTGTGCTAAACCCGAGCTGCAAGAGCGTTCCATCATCTGTGCTGAATTACCGTTACTGTGCTAGTGAAACATGTATTTTTTGTCTTCCCCCCCTCTGCAATAGACATACCGTGAACAGAATGGATCTTAGCAAATATACGTGTAGTGCAAAAACTGATGTCACCACTGTTATCGGCGCCAAGAAAAACCCCCAGAGAAATTAACCCCGTTTTCCTAGGGCCACTTATATACTAGGCTGTTCCCCCCCCCCATACTAGTGGGGGAGAGCCCGAATCTTCGCCTGCAGATCACACGGCAACAAATATACCCACGGACTAGTGGTTTATATCCTCCAACAGCTCTCAGAGCCCTCATACAAAATAACGCGTCTAGACCTCACTAATCCGGATAACTTCGAAAATCCGAAATGGATACAAACATGATGGGAGAACCACACGAAAAAGATTGTGACTCTGACTGTGAACAAGTTAACCCTGAACACCAATTCCATACTGAAGAAGTTAAACCTTTGGCTAAAAGAAAAAATAAAAATCAAATAGTCTCTAATTCGGACAGAGCAACTAGAAGCCAGAGCCAACCAAAGGACGCTCATGATGATCCTGGCTCCCTACAACCAGGAAAACAAGTTGAAACCAAGCCGAAGGATTCCCCCCTGGACTCTGCACTCCCAGAGGGATCCCCCTTGGATCAAGCACGCACTCTCAAGACAGCCCTAGAAGACCTATTTAGGGACCAGAGCAACAGAATCTCAGCAGGTCTCAGAGGCCAAATTGCTACTTTATGGAATAAAATGGAGTCCGTTTTATTCCAAACATACTTAGAATCTGAAATAGCCACAGCTAAACTGCAGGCTTATAAGGAAGGAGAAGCAAAAAATATGCCACAGCGCACTCCCTCCTATGCAGATGCGCTGAGGATACCGGCTCAGTGTGACCACACAGCCACCCAACCAATACAAGCCAAGGAGAAATCCACCACTCGGCGACCTAACATTGTAGTGTTGAGACCCCTTAATAAAGTGGACAAACATTCTAGTGAAGGCATTAAGCAGGCAATAATTAATAAACTCTCCGATGACCTAAGGACCACGAAAATAAAATCGGTACGAAAGACAAGGAATCCAGGTGTAGTCATCGAAACAGAGACCACAGAGGAAATAAACGAAATAATAGCCAACCCCAAGATAGCAACCCTGGGACTCAGAGCGGAACCCCCAAGAAGGAAGGGGCCCTCCATCCTTATATACGACCTTGATAAGGATATCAAACCTGAGGAGGTCGCAAGAGAATTGTTTGATAGAAATCTGTCCAAACATTTGCCAGATCAAAATCTAAATGATCATGTGATACCCAAGCACACCATCAAGACCAAGTCCTCGAGCACAGTCAACTGGTCGGTAGAACTGAGCCCGCTGGCTTGGCAAATACTTATAAATCAGACTAGAGTTTATATATATTGGAGCGGCCACCGATTCCGCGAACATGTGGCTATCATCAAATGCTACAACTGCTGCAAGTTCGGACACACATCGCACACATGCTCCCAGGCTGTGCGAACCTGCGGCCACTGCGCTGGCAAGGGCCACAACTTCACCGACTGCCCAAATAAGAGCACAGACGCCGTCTGTGCAAACTGCAAAAGTCAGAAAATGGATGCCTCCCATTCCCTCAGAGACAGCATGTGTCCCATATACCAAAAATACAAGAGCTTGACCCAATCCAGAACAGATTATGGCACCACACCATAAACAATTCAACACTAAAGTAATCAAATTCTTCCAGCTAAACGCTCATAGAACCAGGGCAGTGGCCGACCAGGTCAGGATGAAAGCCGACGACGAAAATATAGATATCATCATACTCCAAGAACCATACGCAGCCGCCAATCAAGTAAGGGGATACCCTCTACAATACAAGATCATACAACCTGAAAATGAAATCCCCTCGGCCGCTATTGTGGTCAGAAACCCAGATATAACAGCTACCAGGATCACTCACCTCTGCACGGCCTGGGCAGTCTGTGCGCATCTTATCTCAGCACTGGGAGCCTTCTACGTCGTAGCCCTTTATTGCCGCCCTGGAGAGGACATAACGATGGCTACAAGGTACCTAGAACATGTAACAAATATCCTCCCTGACCAGAAACTAATAATAGGAGCGGACGTGAACTGCAGGTCACCAGCTTGGTACAGCCATACCCCGGACAGGCAGGGGACAAGGAATGGGCAGCGCCTGGAGGAATTCCTAGCAACATCAACGATAACAGTGCTGGACCAACCTAATCAACTACCGACTTACTGCAACCTACGATGGGAATCAACCATCGATGTCTCCCTAGCCACTAGAAACATTGCTGGCAATATAACAGACTGGACGGTTCAGGATGCCTGGACAACGTCCGACCACAGGGTCCTGACCTTCCAACTCAACAGAGACCATCAGAGACAATATCCTGAGAGAAAAATGCTGCAGAGATATGCGGTGAACACTGCAAACTGGAACCAATTCAGAGACACCCTAATAGCAGAAAAAGATACACAGCAAGCTGCAATTCAAACAATCCAAGACCCTGACCAACTCCAAAAAATAGTCACAGCGATCATTACTAAAGCAGCGAATGCTGCCATAAAACGAAGAAAACCTGCCTCAGGTGCTGTACCATGGTGGAGTCCGGAGCTCCAGAGGCTCCGAAGAGAAGTCCAGGACAAACGAAAAGCATTCCAGAGAGCCAGACGCTCCTGGCCTGCCCCTGAAGTGGATGCACTACGGGAAATCTACAAAGAGGCCAGAAACCAGTACACCTCGCTCATACGCAGAAGTAAACAACTCTCGTGGGAAAATCTGGTCGCAACCACTGGCAACACTGACCCCTGGGGGGTGGTCTACAAAGTAACCACTAATAAACTTCCCAGGGGAGAGGTAATTTCAACCACCATAACACCACAGGGAGATGCTACCAATTCTTGGGAGGCATCTGTTAACAATATTTTGGATGCAACCTTCCACCCTCATGTAGACCCACAGACACCCCAACAAATAAAGATGTGCACAGAGAATGACGACTACCGAACAGAAGACAGGGAACCGGATTTCACAATAGAGGAACTACAAGCGGCTGCGCACCTTATTAAAAGTAAGAAATGTCCGGGTCCGGACCTCTTGGAGCCCGAAATCATCAGGAAGGTGGTGGAGATAGCCCCTGACATGCTACTGAACCTCTTCAATCTATGTCTCCAAACTGGAACCTATCCGAAGGACTGGAAAAAAGCAAATATTAAACTCATAATTAAAAACCCGACAAAACCACCAGACCAACCAACTTCCTACAGACCAATAGCCCTACTAACAGTCTGCAGTAAACTCTTGGAACGACTTCTGTTAACCAGAATACAGGCTCACTACCTACAGGCAAACCTAATGTCCCCAAACCAGTACGGCTTTAGACCGGGAACGTCGACTGTAGATGCCCTGAAGAACGTCCTTGCACGTGCAGCTGCCACAGAAAACAAATATTTCCTGGCTATCTCTATCGACTTTGCTGGGGCGTTTGACACCCTTTGGTGGCCGAGCATCCTGGCCCGGCTCCGGGGGAGTGGGATGCCAGGCAACCTCTATCGAGTAATCCAAAGCTACCTCTCCAGTAGACTCATCATGGTGAATGCTCCATATAAAATACTCACCAGAAAAATCAACAGAGGCTGTCCACAAGGCTCCGTTTTAGGACCTACGTTATGGAACATCGTTTTGGATGAATTCCTAAATACCGATATTGGAGAGGCGTCTTCACAAGCCTTTGCAGACGACCTCATCCTGATGATAGAGGGAAACAGCAGAATTCAGCTGGAAAGAAAGGCAAATCATGCCCTTAAAATCCTACAAGAATGGACCAATATCCACTTCCTTAGGATCTCTGCAACCAAAACGGACTCCATTCTCCTCAAGGGTGCCCTAGATTACAGGAGACCCCCACAGATTAAGATTGATGGTATCACATTACGACTGTCCAAGGAACTTAGATACCTGGGAGTAATACTGGACCCCACTCTCTGCTTCCAGGCACACTTGAAATACATCCGTAAGAAGATACGGGGCTATACAGCCCTTGTTACCAGAGTCGCAAAAAGGGATTAGGGATTGAAAAAGAAGACCCTCAAGCTGTTTTACAAAGCCGCCTTCCTGCCGATAGCTACCTATGCTTCCGGAGCTTGGTACCCCAAAGTCACCATGGCTGTAAATCGCAGAATCCTCGACTCTATCCATAGAGCCATGCTGCTCGCTATAACCCGGGCCTGCAGAACAGTTAGCACCCACGCGCTGCAGGTGCTGGCAGGAACCCTACCTTTAGACCTCGAAGTAGCTAAATGTGGAGTATTATATGAACTCTCCAAGGGAAGAGCCTGCACCTTCGCCGGCTTCGACGCAGATCCTACCACAAATCGTTTGACTGAGAAAAAGAGACTTGCAAATCATCTCATGCAAACCTGGCAAACCAGATGGGAGAATTCCCCAAAGGGAGAAGTCACCAAACGATTCTTCCCCAACGTTGGAAAACTCTATCCAATGGCTCCAGCATGGTTCACGCCGGGACTCCACGCGACCTTCCTGCTAACAGGACATGGTGCCTTTAAGGCTAAACTTACAGCCCTGGGCATTACAGATGACCCTACTTGCTGCTGTGGAGAGCTGGAGAGCTGGCACCACCTCATGCATGAATGCCAGCTTTATGATGACCTCCGCTGCCAACTCATCACTCGGATCACTTTTTTGCCCAGAGATAGAGAACAACACCTCCTGGATGGGAGACAGGAATATATTGCCTTCTCAAAGTTCGCTGAAGCCCTGTACAGAAGAAGACGGGACCTGAATGCACATTAGCCACATAATGGCTAGAAGCCAAAATGTGCATAACACCAAAGATGGACTACTAAGCAACCATGAAGATAGACAAAAAATCTGAATGAAGGACGAATAGCAGCTGTTCTGGCGGCCTGAGCCAAGCACTAGCCTGGCTCTCCTTTAATATCCCTTCCTGGCAGGAGGACGAGATGACCAGTCGCCTCGCCCCCTGCTACCCCACCTTTCCTTCTGGTGAGGCATGGGCATGCCTCACTGACCACCTGGGGGAATCTCTTCTGTGTCCCCCATACTTCTGCCTTTTCCCCCCAACCTTCTTCCTCCCCTCCCCCACTCTATCTATACACAACGCGAGCGCCCTACACACTAAATTTAATCTAGCAAAAAATAATCTTCGCCCAGTCTCGGCCTAATTATCCTACGCAATGCCCTACTCCTGCCATATGAATGCATGCACACGTGCTGTATGCAAACATCCAAAGTAATTACGATTGCATGGATGCGTATATATTATGTATCACTGTTGTGTATATGTGCATATATGTGTATGTGTACATAAGTTTTTTTTTTTTTTTTTTTTTTTAGGTCCTAGCTGCCGAAATCTCAGGAAATTAAGCGGCAGGACCTGCCAGAGTAAATCTTAGTCTACTGGTGTTTCCTGGTCTGCCTCCACGGGGCGAAGGTGGGGCAACGCTGGGCTCCAGCAGGGGTCCAGCGGCTAAATGACCAGATGAACAACGGTACACGACATTACACAGGTACAATACCCACACACTTTTAAACCTCTGGCATTCCCAGGAAACTGGTACACCCACAAAGAAAGCAACGCGGAGATGGGGGAAACCCCTGGGGCCGCATGACAACAATATACCTTACACCTTACACCTTACACCTTTTGGGTTGCTTTTTGGGAGTCTGTTAGTGTAATAGTTTCCATACTGTTGGATTTAACTCAATTACCTCCAACAGCATGGAAACTATTACACTAACAGACTCCATAATTGCCATCTTGGACCAACTGCTGCCTAATGATGATCTCACTATTGACACTTCACACTATCTATCTATTCGAGATTTAAACCAAAGATACCTTCCTTTAGAAGAAACAAGTCCATTCACTGCAGAAGAACTTACTTCAATCTTGAATAAAATTCAGTCAAACAAATGTCCTGGCGATGACCTGATTGACAATATATTTATCAAACACTTTTATGACCTAAGGCCCAGAGTTCTACTTAAATTATTTAACAACTGCTTAAATACTGGAACGTTTCCCAAACCATGGAAACACGCCATTCTTAAGATTTTACATAAACCTGGTAAGCCACTAGATAATGCGAGATCCTACCGCCCCATAGCCTTGCTCTCTCACCTGGGAAAAGTGTTAGAGAGATTAATCGCCAATAAAATAACCACACTGCAGGGAGCCACAAGCTCCACATCCTCTCTTCAATATGGATTTAGGCAAGGGCTTGGATGCGAAGACGCCTTATTAGAACTCCACCACCTCATTGACTGCTCCACTTCCAAGTACGTTATGGCAATCTTTATCGATTTTGAGGGCGCTTTTGATACTTTATGGTGGGAGAGTGCCCTCAGTAGACTCCGTTCCAATCACTGCTCTCTTCAGCTTTATAACTTGTTAGAAACTACTTTGCTGATCGCACCGTCACCGTCATCACTAAAAGCACGAATATTAACAGATCTGTCTCCCGTGGTTGCCCCCAAGGATCAATTTTGGGTCCCTTGATTTGGAACCTAGTTCTCGATGATTGGCTGCTTAGGACGACTGAATTTCAAAATGTGCAACAACTTGCGTATGCAGATGACATTATCATTTTAGTGGATGGAAACTCAAGATCTGAATTAGAACTCTATGCCAATAAAGTACTCTTTGAACTATCGTCCTGGTCCTCTAAGAACAAATTAAAATTATCCCCAACAAAATCGAAGATCATGATTTTTAAACACAAATTAGACTATCGCAGACCACCAGTTGTAAAACTTGAAAAGAAATCACTTCCACTTGTCCGAAGCACCAAATTTTTAGGAGTCATCATCGACGACCGCTTTTTCTTTACTGAGCATATTCAACATCTGTCTGTCAAAGCTAAGAGTTTTACAGCAATGCTGCTCCAAATTACCAGACAAGACTGGGGACTGAACACTAAAACCCTACATCTATTTTACAATGCTGCCATATTCCCAATTACAACCTATGCTGCCAGCCTTTGGTTTAGACGTACTGCACTCAAAACAGTACAAACCAAGTTATCCACTATTCAACGTTGTTTTCTCCTTAGCCTACTTCACGTTTGCCGAACAGTATCAACTCCAGCTTTACACTCTTGCAGGCACCATACCACTTGACTTGCATGTTGTGTTTAGAGGGCTTTGCTTTTACATCCGCAAAGGCATTTCTACGGAATTTCAGGGAATCATTGTTAACCATCAGGCTGATCCCAAAACTGAGCGAACCAGATGCTGGAATTTGTTAGTGAACACCTGGCAGAATAGATGGAATTCTACCGAAAAAGGAGCTTTCACCAAAAATTTCGTTCCCGACGTAACTGCTCTCATCTTTATACTTTATACTCTCATCATCCACCAGAAAATGGTTTTCACCCTCACTGTTTACCTCCTACATACTAACTAGTCATGGTGCGCTTAACGCAAAACTCTACCAATCCAGACTGTCCAATACAGTCTCCTGTCGATGTGGGCTACTGGAAGACTCTCCTCACGTACTTTTTGAATGCTCCATTTACGAGGATCTAAGGTCGGCTCTTAAGGCAACAGTACCAAACTTGTGTCCCAGAGGTGAGAAGATACTCATTTCTGTCAACAATTTCCAGGCCCTTCAAACCTTCTGCAATGCTGCTTTTAATCGCAGGAAGTCTCTCAACCTCAATGTTAATTCAAGAAATGAAACTGAAAACACATCATAAATCATAATACAAGTGTGCGCTGCCTCGTCGTCCTGATGACGTCATATACAAAATTGCTGTGGCTTTCAAGAACACGCAAAGATTTTAACAGATGCTGCACTTCTCTGACTCATCCTTTATCAAGACTCTATTCAACTAAACCTCTGCTCAGTGATACCGTCATCGACCAGAGACTTCTGACACCACTCCAGTTTAACAAAATTCAGAATTATATCAGAACTTGTTCCTGCCGATCATGATTGAATGACATTACTACTTCTGTTTGACACTACACCTTTTCTCTTTGTGGACCACTTTGGGCAGCACTGCATAAAGATGTGGGCAAGAAATGGATAAAGATTTTATTTTACTTTTTATATTTTATACATATATATTTTTTTATTTATTATAATTTTTATTTTATATATATATATATATATTATTTTTTTATTATTATTTTTTACTTTATGCTATTCTCATCCTTATTTCTTCGTCTTCTGCTGTCCTGTGTGTGTGTGTGTGTGTGTGTGTGTGTGTGTGTGTGTGTGTGTGTGTGTGTGTGTGTGCGTGCGCGCGCGCGTGCGTGTGCGTGTGTGCGTGTGTGTGTGTGTGTGTGCGCGCTGTTGCCGGCTTGCTGGCACGGGGTTCTTTTGAATGGCTCCAAACCCTCTTTGGACATTCAGTACATGACTGTTGAGGTTGGCCATGGTTCCCGCGCAGTTGTGGCCTACCTCCCCGTGGTGCAGACGGACACTGGGCAGGCTTTCCAGGTGATCGCCTGTCTGGTGACAAAACGGCCAGAAACAACTAAACAACACATACACACTACACAACCATAACGTTACACACATTTCTGGCCTGTTACAGTGCTCTGTAACCATCACAGTGTACAAAGACGGAGTTGAACTTTCGTTCAGGTGCCGTCCTACATAAGATACTATACATGTCTACATGTCTACACATGTTTTGGGTTGCCAGGCAGGCACTTTACCCACCAGGCTAGCCCGGTCGGACTCGACGTGTCGAAAATATCGCTAATAACTTGGTAGAGCAACTATCAGCAGAACTGAAATCCGTAGAGTGGTATTCCCTGGCTCTCGATGAAATTACCGACATAAAAGGCACTGCACAGTTGCTAATTTTCATTCGCGCTTGTAACAGCGATTTTGGAATTGTCGAGGGGTTGTTATCCATGGAATCAATGCAAGACTGCACAACAGGATCAAAAATTTTTGAAAAGTAGAAAATCGTCTAAAGAGATTTAATTCTGGCTGAGCCGCTCAGCCAGAATCCACTACACCAATGGAATTTCCAATCAATCTGATTTCAACAGACCCCTTAAATTCAGTTCAACTAACCAAATATCAGCTGATTGACGGAATAAATAGTTTAGCACCTACAACCGCATTAGGCGCCGACGGGATTCCTCACTCTATGCTGAAATGCCTCAGTACATTTATTGTTAATCCCATTTTGTCGTTATTTAACAAAATCCTTCATCAAAAATTCTTCCCTCCTGTATGGCATGTCTATCTAGTAAGCCGCTGCCAAAAATACGCCTGCTTCTCAGCCTTGTCACTTCCGTCCGATTTCATCAAGCCTATTAAAGCTCTTTGAGAAATCTCTTCTGAAAACCTTAACCACCCAAATAATGTCACATCAGCCACCACAGATCCACTATGACACCCGGTCAAGATCCACCGCTACAAATCTAGTCACCACCACTACCAAGATCCTCGAGGCATTTGAACACGGTTCGGAAACCACCGTTACTTATATCGACATCCAGGCGGCATTTGATTCCGTATCCGTTGACAAGGCTATTACGTGAGTGATATTACCTCATTGGCGGACAAGTGCTCTGGTTTATTCAGACAATGCTTGAGAACAGGACTACTATTGTTCGCGATACCAATCGGCGCTACACCAGAACTATTACAGCTGGATTCCCATAAAGTGGGGTCCTCTCTGGTATCTTGTTCTCAGCTGTTCTTTTGCCTTTCGTGACGGGCCGAACTGATATTGTCACCTTTGCTGATGATATAAAGATGTTCACTGCTATCAACCCTAGAAACACTGCTGACTACACAAAAATGATATACTCTTCAGCACCATGCGACCTCGAAGACAGTCCTCACAACCTATTTCAATCCGACATGAACCCATTGCCATACTCCTGCACTTAGCCGCACCTAACTTTGATATCCAAAGGACCAAAAAAGGAAAAAAGACATCACAGCACCCAAATTCATTGATCCACCACGATGTCTCGAAGCTGCATCCTCGATACATTGGGAGGCTCTCAATAATTGTGATTTCGAGCTAGCTGTGGACCTCATGACCAGATGGATTCGAACCATTGCAAGTTATGGTGCTACAAAGACTGTCTGCATAACTCCCCGTTCGAGAGCTTGGTAGACACCAGCACTGAACAGCAGCTTTCAAGAAAAACAAAATCTGCATAAGAGATGGAAAGAATCAAGCGCTATACAAGATCGTATTTCCTTCTCCAGAGCCCGGGCAGTTTTCAACCGCCAGAAATTATTTGCAATTAAAAAACATTTAAATGGAATCCTACGAAAAAGCAAATCGTTTAATGACTCTCAGCACACAGGAATTCCTAAAACACTGGACTTTGAACTGTGGATGGACCACATTGCACGGTTCTCAAACACTGTGGCCCCGAAGCACCTAGGCAACTTACCCATCAACAACATCCCTACTAATATGCTCGCCACCGTTCGCATCACCAGGAAGCAGATTATAACTGATATAAATGGATTGCCACCCACTGCAACTGCAGGCCCCGATCTTGTGCCACAATTCATGATTAAATGTCTTAGCTCGTTTATCATCGATCCTCTACAATCAATTTTTAACCGTGTCTTAACGCAGCACTACTTTCCCCCTCTCTGGAACAGATATGCTGCGAGGCGACACCCTAAATGCCAATCTACAACCCTCATTAAACAGTTCAGGCCAATCTCTCATTCTTCCAGCGTCTTGAAGCTCATGGAGAAGACATTACTTTCCACCATCACCAATCAAATCATGCCTCACAAACCCCCACAGATTCACTATGCCATTCCAGGAAGATCCACAGTCACCAATTTAACATCCATAACCAACACCATTCTCAGTGCACTAGAAGCTAAAGCAGAGCTTATCGTCACCTACATCGACCTGGATGCTGCCTTCAACTCCATCAGTATCCCCTCACTTGTTCACCTCCTAGAAAACTATTTCTACATAAAAGGCGACATGATGTGGTTTATCACAACCCTGCTCTCTGACAGAACCACTCTTCTTAAAGCGGATCAACACACAATCTGGAGAAAGATCACTGCAGGAGTTCCCCAAGGCGGAGTCCTCTCCGGAGCATTACTGCAGTTATTATTCCGTTTGTGCAACTGAAAGAAGACATACTCTGCTATGCCGATGATATTAAGATATATACTCAGATTAACCCCGGCGAACAACTCTCAAACATCAATAAAAAGATCTGTGAAAAGTTACACGACTTCGGATCCTACCTCCATCAATTTGGCCTTCTCATTAACCATGCCAAATCAGCCCAAATTGTCTTTTTCTGAAGTGCCAACCCTCTGAAATCCAAGCTTCTCTAGACGGCATTCCCTTCCCAGTGGTCAAGATGCATACAGACTTGTTAGTCTTCTTCGACTGTAAACTGAGCTTCACCACCCACATTGACAAGATCATAGCAAAATTCTGTCAAATGCACTGGACCAAAAACAACTGCTTTACGTTAGGGATCTGGATGTGACTCGTCGGTATATAGGTAAGTATAGGTACGTTGAGGGTCTGATGGCTCTGGGGATTTCTCACATCTCCGCGTATGTTCTATGTATTGAGTAACAGTACCCTGTCTATGCCAGAGGTTTAAATATAATGTATGGGTCATGTGGTATGTAGTTTGTTGTGCCCATTGTTCATCCGGCCTGTTGGCCTCGGCGTTACCATAGTTAGCGACGGGGATGCCAGCCGGGTATACCAAGAGACTAATTATACTCTGGCAGGTCTGCCACTTACTTTCCTGGGATTTCGGTGACTAGGACCTAAAATATTTAGATATTTAAATATTTGCATTTAGAAAGTGCTGTGTGGGGTTTTACGCTGAAAGAACTATTTCTAGAGAGCCTAAAGGATCGGGCAAAATTTGATGTGATTTAAGTTTGTACATGTGGGGCAGTTGCTGTACAAAAGAAAGTGATGAGAGGAAGGGTGAAGATGGGGGATGAAATAGGAAGGAGAGGGGATCGGATAGGAAGGTGACCCCCCCCCCCATTTTCACTGGGACAGAAGAGGAGAAGAGCAAATACTCCCCTCACCAAAAAAAAATGCCACACAAGGGAGTGCAGTTTTGGGTGCCAGTAGGCCATCAAAATCACCCTAAAGTCTTTGTTGGCGCATTGGCTTCTGTGGCCATAATGCGCCTCCAAAGGTTTTTGCAGTACTTTGATCCAAGCCCGAGGCGGGATTCGTACCCGCGAACTTTGGGTTCCCAGGCAGGCACTTTAACCACCCAGCTAGCCCGGTCGGTAGGTGTATTTCTATCATTGTTTTCCTTCTAGAAAACAGATCCTGGGCATATTGATTGAGTGCCTTGTAGTCCTCTTGAGTGTCTAACAGTCTGGGTTCTTGGTTATCTGGTATATATTGGATTGCCGTTATTAGGCGTAGTCGTAGGTCGTCATACAAATTGCACTCAAACATTAAGTGTCTCCAGAACTCCGGGTTGCCACAGGGACAGTCCGCGTTATTTATGATGCCAAGTTAGTGAAGTTTAGCTTTAAACGGGCCGTGTCCTGTAAGGAGGAAGGCGGTATTTTGACCGGGGTGAAACCACGGCGGGAAGGAATCTTCTAGTCACTGCACCTTTTTCTGTGTTGCTCCATCTCCTCTGCCAAATCTGGACGAGGTGGTCGGTGATTCTTCTCTTCTCATAGTTGTGGTCATTAGTGATGTCATACATTGTAGCCGATGTGTTTCTGGCAAGATGGTAGAGCAGACCACAGCGGGTAGCTTCGAGATCCAGGGGGAGAACTGCCAGGACTTGGAGGGCAGCCGTGCTAGTTGCCATCGACATGGTAAGGAGGATGGTCCTCTGAATGGTTTCGAGGATCCGTTTATTCCCTTCTAGTCCCGCTCTCGTGTACCAGACAGGGAAGCCATATGTGATAGCAGGGATGAAGAGAGCTTTGTAGTAGAGAGACAGGGTAGTACGTCTGAGTCCCTGCGAGTGACTCTAGCGACGACGGCCGAGTATCTTCTTATCTTTTGTTTAATATATGCTAGGTGTGGGTTGAAATTTAATTTTCTGTTCATGATTATTCCTAGGTATTTAATCTGTTCGCACAGCTTAACTGTTTTGTTCTCAATCGTAATTTGTGGTGGTCTGCTTAAGTCTAGTGTACCTTTTAGCAGCACCGATTTTGTCTTGTCGGGTACTAGTTTGAGCTAGTGTAGCTTCGTCCAATCTAGCAACTTTTGCAGGTCATCATTTGCTTGCATTTTTTTTTTTTTTTTTGATTTGGTAGTTGTTGGCGCATCGGCTTCTGTGGCCATATTGCACCTCCCAAGGTTTTTGCAGTACTTTGATCCAAGCCCGAGGCGGGAATCGAACCCGCGACCTTTGGGTTGCCGGGCAGGTACTTGCTTGCATTTCTAGGGAAGATCTGCTGTCAGCCTCGATGGTCAAGACCAAGTCATCTGCATAGGCCTGGGCCTCCACACCAAACAGATCCATGGCGAGGAATTTGTCTAAGACAAAGTTCCACAGGAGCGGCGCCAGGACAGAACCCTGGGGGTTGCCTCTGTGGACTGGGCAACTGAGGCATTTATATGGTGTGGTAACTTGCACTGCTTTATCAGCCAGGTAATCCTTCATGCAATTATAAAGATTCAACGGAAGGTTGGCAGCTCTGAGGCTCACCAAGACGCTCGGCCACCAGAGGGTGTCGAACGCTTCGTCGAAATCCACTGCGATGACGAGGAAGTATTTCCTTTGATAATGGGCGGCTCTTGAGAGGAGGTTCTGTATTGCTTTGTCATGTTAGGATTTACTTCATTATAATGCCTTGTGATGTAGCAGCCTTTTTCGAACATTTTACTTAAGATTGCTAGCAGGGCTATGGGTCTGTAGGAACTAGGTGTCTCTGGTGGCCTTGTTGGGTTTTTAGGAGCAGTTTTAAATTTGCCTTTTTCCACTGTAGTGGAAATTTACCTGCTTCCAGGCAGCAATTGAATAGTTTTAGCAGTAATTCCGGTATATGTTCCGTTGCTTCTTTTGCCAAAATCCGGTTCAATTATGTCCAGTCCAGAGCATTTCTTTTTCGCGCGGCTTGCTGCATCCTGAATTTCTTCTAAGGTGAAGGGACGTTCTATTTGTTCATTATTATAGCAATTGTTTGCTTGGCAGATAGCCTGCTGCTCATCTATTAGTGTTGTTGGCAGCTCCTGAAGGATGTCCAGGATGTTCCCAATTGACTCCTCCCAGGTTATGGTTAAGTTTCCTTGTGCTGTTTTGGTGGCTGTCACGACTTCCCCCCCTGGGGAGTTTGTGAGTGCTAATTTTGAATACCACTCCCCAGGGGTTGCTGTTCCCTGACCCTTGTACCAACCTCTCCCATGATTCTCTTTTCTTTTTCTTTATCTGTTCAGTATAATAATTTCTAGTGATTCTATATTGGTTCCTAAATTCAGTGACTTCTTGTTGCGGCCAATTCCTCCTAGCCCTCTGAAATTGTTTGCTTCTGTGCTTTACTGATTTCCTCATTCGTGTGAGCTCTGGAGTCCACCAGGGCGTGGCCCCTGCAATGGGGATTCTTCTCTTTGTGACTTTCTCTGCTGCTTCCTCAGTATACTTCATCGTATTGTATACCTCGGAAATTTGGGGGTCCGCGGCCCCTATCAACATCAAGCGCGTGTACACCGCCGAATACTGGCTCTTTCGTTGGATCAGGCTAAAACATCGTCGCCACCCCAGCAAAGGACAACTGCGATGGCGATATCACTTAATTTTGTCCGACTTCCAGATCTTGTATTTGAAAAACGCCTTGTTCTCACTGTCAAGATGACAACTGAAATGGTCTCGGAGCCAAGTATCGGGGAACTATGTGGCTGGAGGATCCCTCTACTCGGACTGAGGTCAGCTCCCACGCTCACAATAACAGACTAGCGCTCAGTGACCGCTTTCTCCCCAGGGAGATGCTCCCCACAATCCATTCAATTGACGGCGACCTCTGTAGGTTTGCGAAGGATCGGAGGTACCGAAGACAGATCCTTAAGAGCCTGACCTTGGCCAGGCAATGTGCACATTGATAAGGGCAGCATAATAATGCCGAACATATTGTAAATAATGTTCAAAGCACGATGTCTTTATGAATGTGTTGTGAATAAAGTCAAGAATATCTTTATTAATTCATTGTAAATACTGTCAAAAGCATATATCCTGTAAATAATTTGACACTGATTCTATTTTATTGTTGGCTCTTGGGGGATGAGCCCGAACTTCGATGTGGGCCCCGTCTCCTCAAGGCTATTGTCCAACAGCCAATGTAAAACCCCTGGCATTGCTGCTGTGAAGGGTCTATTGTATATACAATAAAGATTATATAAATATATATAAATGCCTTAATCCTAACGAAATTCCAGAACCACGAGACCTTCCTCTCCGGTTTCGACCTTCACATCAATCCTGAGAAGTCGAAACAGTTGACTTTCTCGCTCAAACGTAACCCACCAATGGTGCAACCCAATTTAAGAGGATCCCTAATTTCTGCTGTTCACATGTCCTAATATATCTGCACCCAACAGCCTGGACATGGACATGCATAAGTTATTGCTTAAGCATCCACCGGAGTCGACAGAACTTTATTTGCAGGTGGTCTATGTGTGGTAGAAAGGAGAGCTTCTGGTCAAAAATAACACACAGATCGGTGTCTATCCGGTCATACTTTATGGCGCAGAAGTCTGGATCTCAACTGGCACAATGCATCTGAGACGGATTTTCGCGGGAGAATTTGACTACTGAAGTGGGCCATATGGGAATTTCGGCTCCCCCCCCCTGCTGGCAGTAGCTCTAAACATCAGACGTCTTCCTGCCATTATCCATGAGAGAAGACTCGTCTTTGCTGTAAAAATTATGGTTGCCATCATTTCGGAACCAGACTTCTGGGCTAACTGCGGATGGAGAATCCCAGTACCAAGCCTTCGGGCCAATCCAGTCCTTCAGGCCGCCTCAAACCGGTTAAAATTATCCAGTTATCCGATCGGTTCTTACCTTCAGGCCACCTCAAACCGGTTAAAGTTATCCAGTTATCCGATCGGTTCTTACCTTCAGGCCACCTCAAACCGGTTAAAGTTATCCAGTTATCCGATCGGTTCTTACCTGTGGAAATGCTGCAGTTCATATACTCCTTGGACAGCAACCTGTACAAGTGCGCAGTCGATTAAAAAAATATAGGCAGAACTTACTCCATCGACTTCCTTCTCAGGACCACGTCAAAGGGCATCAGAACCTGCTCCCGAGGACCTGTCCATCACTACATTGTTCCAACTTTCTGTGCCTGCTCAGATGACTACGGCACTGTAAAAGGACTGCTCCTTGAAGAATAATATAACTTGATAACATGCTGTTGTGTATATATTTTCATATGTAAATTTGTCATTTTTTCTCCAACGTTTAATCCTACACTTGTATAATTATTAAATACTGTTGTTTTTTTTTTTTTTTTCTATTATCTCATCCTTGTTTATTACATTGCATTAGCTTTTACTGTAAACCCCTGGCTTGTGGCCGTGAAGGGTGTTTAATACGACGTGTGCCTTTTGTATGCAATAAAGAGTTGTTCTTCTTCTAATTTACCCTGGAATAACATTATTAGTGTAACAACGGACGGTGCGACGGTAAAAATAACGGGTTGTTAAAATAGATTCACAACAAAATTAATGAGACTGATCCAAAACACAAAATAATACCAATTCATTGTATTATTCATCAGCAAGTCTTATGCAAAACTGTATGAGCATATAACCACACTTATTATAAAGATTGTAAATTTCATTCGATCCATGGGATTAAATCACCGACAGTTCATAAACTTTCAAGACCTTCAAGAGCATACCGTTGTACCTTATCATAGTCATGTAAGGTGGTTAAGTTTGGGAAACGTACTTCGTACAAGTATGGAAGCTGAAAAATGAAATTATATTATTTTTGAAATGAAAAATAACCGCAATATCACCGAGCTTAACTTTGAAGGTTGGATCTGTGATTTTGCTTTCACGGTGGATATTGTTACACACCTCAATATATTGAACAAAGAGCTGCAAGGGAAAAATATATTTGTACACGATATAATAATCAGTTTGAATTCTTTCCTTCTTAAACTGTGCTTGTTTTCTCACCAATTGAGTTCTAGAAAATGGACCAGTATGTATGAACATACATACTGGTCCATTTTCCTACAGTGGCATCTCTAAGAAATATTTCAGAAATAAAATTTGTTGGTTTACAAAATTAATCAAAAACTTAATTGAAGAATTCGAAACCAGATTAGTCGTCTTTCGAAAAATTAAATCATATTTGTCGATTGTGCGGGATCCAGTCTATTCAAGCATTGATAATGCACCAGCTGAAGTTGAGCTTGAGCTCATTGATTTAAAATGTAACTCCAGCATACAGGAACTTCATAACCAGAATGATATTAGAGAATTTTATAACATTCTTGACCCCAAAAAATTTTGTAACCTGAAAAATTTGGCCAGAAAAATTATGTCAATTTTCATTGACACCTATAAGTGTGAACAAACATTCTCTGTAATGAACATTAATAAAAACAAACTCCGAGCATCCCTGACGGACGTCAACCTTCATTGTGTTCTGAGAGTTGCTGCTTCAAAATTAATACCCGACTGGAACAAGATGATTAATGATTATAAACAGCTTCATAAATCCCATTAAAAGAAAGTTGTTAATTTATTTATGCTTCTTGTATTTATTGATTGCATGACTTCTAAAAATCTTGATAAATCTTGTTGGGGCCAACTACAAAGTGACTTTCTCATCACTGTCAGATAGATCCTACATCCACAACTGCGGTCCGCAAGCATTCCCAAATGTCTCGATGCGGCCCGCTTAAAATAAAAATTTTGTGCAGGCCTGCTCTAGAGTAGTGGTCTCCAAAGTAGGGTGCGCGAGTTAATCCGCAATAAATCAATATTTATTAATTATGAAAACTTTAGTTTTTAGAAACGTAATTGAATTGAAATTAGAAATAAATGTTTTTTTAATACTTCAATATGCGGCTCTGTTTGGTCCCGCGGCTCTGTTTGGTCATTCCGTCGATCATGCACGTTCAAGTACTGTACATGCATTTTACACTTGAACTTCGATTTAATTTTGTTTTGTATTTTTTTATTTGTGATCTTTTAAAATTATGTTATTTTAGATATAATGCCTTTCATGTAAATGATTTATAAATAAAAAAAATATATTAAACTTATATATATTTAATTTTTTATTCCCGGGTGCACGCTAGTCCTTTTAAGTAAAATAAGGGTGCGCGACCAAAAAAATTTGGAGACCACTGCTCTAGAGCCTCGGTTATCATGGAAGAGAAGCAGCGCATAAACCAAACATCAGCACTTGAAATCCGCGTGTCAGCATCCATAGTGCAATGAATGCTGTAATTAGTCCATAGAGCGGTGGAAACCGGTTCTATGGAGTGAAGAATCTAACCGCTTGTTATTCCGATCATATGGGCAGTTTTGAGTGTGGAGGATGTTTGAAGAACGTCCGCTGCTGGAGTGCACTGCGCCAGCAATGAAGCTTGGAGAAGGTTGAGTTATGGTGTGGTGCGCTGCTTCCTATGATATCACCTAGGACTTTTTTTTGCGGTTGTGTGGGGGAACCACGAAAACCGATGCTCCTACGATGTAGCAGTTCTTTGGTAGAGATCCATGTTTGTTCAAAAGAATAATGCTCCATGCCATACCACCGGTATTGTCAGAGGACATGAGCATACAAACGGTATTGTTCGTAACATGAACATACATACATACGGTATTGTTCGTGGACATGAACGTACAAAAGTTGGAATAGCTGGTGCAGAATCTCTATTTGACCTTATGAAACACCCATGGGATGGACCTTTGGGTGAGAGACAAACGAACACGTCCCCCATTGCATACTCAGGAAGCTAGAATGCACCAATGCGGCAAAAGAGGGACCGACACGCCACTGAAATGAGTGGCACCGACGTCAATGTGTCCCAATACTTTTTTCGGTATTGTACTCTGCTTGAGGTAGTATAAAAGCGGCTTAGACGAGTTCGAGTAAACCGTGATTCAAGCTCGAGTGACTGCTAAATACGATGCTCTTGTAATTTCTCTATCTTGTAAATTCCTCTGACCCTACGTACCCATCCCGGAGTACAAACAGAACATTTATTTTTTGCTTATGACCTTCAAAAAGTCAGAGGCAGCTTTTGCGAGGCTATACCTGATAATTAGTACGAGGCCACTTTTGATTTCGAGGCGCAATGCAGCATAATATTTTTTGCATGACACAAGGCCACAGGTGGATGCTTGTTTCGCATGTATCTAAAGCCGTCTCTAGAGCCAGTGAATCTGTCATAATTTTAGAACTAAGTTCCAATTATTAACTACAGTTACTGTGCACTCGAAGTCGTTTCATTTTAGTAATAACGCACAAGTAGTAAATAACAGTTTGATCATTCAAATACAAACCAAATCTCTCAGGATACTTGCAAAATATTGAACAGAAACTTTTCATGAATAACTTAAGGACAACATGCTGGTAGTAGCATAATACCTAGTCTTCAACATATACAACAGCAACAAAACATTTGCGCTGATTTCCAGGGGCGCGCATACAACACAAATGCAGAAATTTATAGTTACACGACAAAACTATCTCCTTCTTACCACTTGGCCTCGTGATAGGTTGTGTCACCATTGTTACTCCGATATGGTGATAAATCAGATTCCGGTTTTCAAAAGTGGGCCAAAGACCTACATCGCACGGAATGTTTGGAACTAACAGACAACTACTGAATACAATTTGCCTAAATAAGAATTTGGAAGAATTTTTCCCGTTACAGGTTGATTTTTCCCCATAATAAAATCTATTAAAAACGCGGTGCAGACTTGCTGACCTTCGGAAAACAAAAATAAATCCAAGAATAAGCATTCATAAAAGCTGAGGAGATACAATAAAATCCATTAAATTATAGTTATATGAAATGCATACATTTTCAAAAAAAAAAGAAGAAAAAAAGCGAAAAAGTATAGTAAGTACGTTTATTAAAAAGATTAAAAATAAGATATGATAATAAAGAAACGATGAATACATATGTTTCTGCAAAAACAAAAAAAAAAAAAATATATGGTAATTCCTAGGATTTAGCAATTTGCGTTAGCAAGCCCCCCCCCCCCCCCGAAATACGGACTTTTTCGAAAATCAACTTATTTCATATTATTACTCTGATACTCCAAATCCTAGTATTTAACAGTTCGCGTTTGTAAAAATCCATTTGATAATTGCATTTGCGAATTCTTTTGAATTTGACTTATGTACTGTATATTAGACGCTTCATATATAGTGAATATGTTATCCAGGCAACCTTACGGGGACAGGAGATATATTCATCCCATGCCCTTGGTTAACTCCGCATAAGTACCATAATCCAAATGTGAAAGTGTTTTTATTCTCCTAACAAAGAGGAACAAGGAAGGGTGTACTGCAGAAGTACAAGTAGGCAAACAATTCTTATACATGCTAAGGCGAGGTTTGGTTTTTAAATGGACTGTAGTAGGATGAGAACCGTATATTAATATAAATATACTATTCAGGTCGATAACTATCTCTTTTCATTCATTTCTTTTCAGTTCGTTACTTTTTTTCCTCAGGTCGTGAGGAAAAAGATATTAACATGATTGTGGCCAGAAGCTCTTCTCCGGTAGCAGTGTTTTGCAAGTTTTCCTCTGCCTTCATTTTTATTTCATTATAGAGTTATTATTATTATTATTAGTAGTAGTATCGTCCGCCGTAGCCGAGTGGTCAAGCGAACGGGTGCATGAATACACGTGCCTTGAGTGATCGGGTTCAAGCCCGTGACTGCTAAATACGGTGCTGTTTCTTTTGTCTTGGGAACTCCTCTGACCGTTTGGTCGTCCAGGAATATAAAGAGAAAATTTATTTATTTAGTAGTATTAGCTCTGAAATAATGTAAGAAAACAAGCTTATACTACAGAATCAGCAAAAGAAATACTACCCACTTCATTTGCCATTCTCCTCTAATAATGTCTAATTCTTCTTTAAATTCATTGAAACTTCCACAATACAAGATGATGGTTTGTTCCAACAAACCGCCATCTTGTATTGCGTAAGCGGGTTGTTTCAATTAAAGCAAATTTTACCACATCTATTCTTCAGCCACCCTTTTTCGATTTAAATTTATGACTCACTGTGTGCGTTGTCCGAGAGAATTAGAATACCATCAATCATTAAGTCATTTAATCCATTTAAAACCTCAAATAGCTCAATCACATCTCTTCGCAAGTGCCTAGTTTCCAAGCTTAAGAAGAGGTCGGCTTAAGAAGGAATGTGGACTATTCCTTCAAGGACTTTAAGTAACCTGAATTTGTGAAAGTCCAAGAGGTAACAAAAATTCGGACCGACTTTACCTAACTCTGGAATGTCTTGTGTAAATACTTTACAGTTAAATTGTCAACGATCTTTATTGGTTTTAAGTGATCTTTCTAAGTTAATGGTCCAACACAAATTTAAACTTTTAGGGTTACAAGAACTGTATTCTTATAAGGATGTGGTCAAGGGCCTCCCTCTCAGCAGTAACATTATTTCTTCAAACCCTGTTACGGTCGGTGACCGGGGTAACGCCACCACCAGGGTTTGAGTGGTTCCTGACCCCCTCATTACTGTAACAAAAATTTCTAGACTTTGCTCCACACATGCCACATGTGCATGCTGGTTGGAAGACGTTTTGATGGAAGACGTTTTGATCCGTTTATCTGGTTTTCCTGTCATTTTTATGATGGATGCTAATGCTCACTCCCAGCTTTGGAATAGCCCTACTACAGACTCTAAAGGTGAGCTTTTGAAGGAGCTTATTCAGTCCAATAACCTCACTCTGTGGAATACCCCAGACCATCCGCCTACTTTTGTTTCTTCTCTGGGTCAATCTTATATTGACATTACCCTTTCAAACTCTACTCTTTGTTATGGCATTTCCAACTGGCTTAGCTGTACTTCGTGATGCTCGAGCGACCACAATGTCATCACTTTTATGATCAGTCTATGCAACAATCCTAGGGTTATCAGGTGCTGTTTTGACTTCCCGCGGTTTATCACAAAACACATTGATTGGAATATCTTTGATGTAAAGGTTCGTGAGCTTATTTCAGAAGAAATAATCATCCAACTTGGCTCGCTTCCTGCTGATATGCAAGTTTCTAGGGTTTAAGAGATTCTAATCACTGTCTGTGAGTCCACTCTAAAAAAGAAAAAACGAAAAATGAATAGAAACCTAAGTTCCCCACTTCAATTTGGGTTTACACTTGGAAGGTCTTCGGTTGATGCTATTTGTCAGGTTTTGAGTTCTGTTCAAAATTCCAATTCTAAATATGTTCTCTGTCTCTTTGTTAATTTCCAAGGGGCATTCGACACTGTTTGGTGGCCGAGTGTCCTGGGTGAGGTCCAGAGAGGCCGGGGTCTCTGCTCCTATTTACCGACTCCTTTTTTCGAATTACTTTGATTCTCGCAGCATCACAGTTTCCTCAGGATTCCGCTCTGTCTCCAGATCTGTTTCTAGGGGCTGCCCTCAAAGCTTTGTTCTTGGCCCTATGTGCTGGAACATGGACCTTGATGGGTGGCTCTTGGTTGATCGAGACAACATCCTTCAGATAGCTTACGCAGACGACCTTGCTATTCTGATTTTTGGTAATTCCCGCCGGGAGCTAGAGTGCAGAGCAAATGAAGTTCTAGGACCTGAATATCGGGTGTCAAACCCAAACTTCAAATCTCGACTAATAAAACAAAACAAACGTTGCTAAAGGGCTCTCTTGATATGAATAGACCACCTGTTATTAAGTTGAATGGAGAAATGATTAGGAGTACTCGGTAGCATAAATACTTAGGAATTTATTTTGATGACTGTCTTAATTTTAATTACTAGGCAAAATACGTACTTCAGAAAATAAAAGCTATGACCTATAAAATTATTGAGATTACCAGGAGTACTTTTGGGGTAAAGAAATCTTCCATCAAATCATACTACTCTTGTATATTTATACCAATTGTGTGTTATGTGGCTGGGGCCTGAGGATAAAGAATCGGTAACTCCCTTGTTCAAAAATATTTTACTCAAGCACAAAGATTCTTTCTTCTTGCTATAAGTAGAGCTTGTCGAACTGTATCTACAGTTGCTCTCCAGGTCCTCAGTCATCGACTGCCAATCCAATATGAAGTAATGTTACACTATCTTTTATATTGTAGAAGAAAAATCGTTCCTGCGATTGTAAATGGTATAACATATAAACTGACTTGCAAGAAAGCGTAGACATTAAAAGAATGAGAAATTAATGTTGTAGAGCGTGGAAAAATACCTGGTCTCCCTCTACTTTGGGTAGGGAGCCCTTTAAGTTTTTCCCCGAGGTTGTTGATTACAACAAGAAAATGGACTGGTTCAACCCTGGCTTATACGTTACGTTTTCATATACCAGTCATGGCAGTCTTAACTGTAAATTGTTCTCACTAGGATTAAGTAACACTCCTCTCTGTAGTAGTGGTGCTCAAGAAACTGTTGAGCAATCCGTCTTCCATAGTCCCCTGTAAGGAAGAGGGACTTCTGGTAAACCGTGCCCTCTGGCAAGGTAGAATACAGCGGTGGGTCCTGCTGCTTGTCGTCACTCATTTCCTTCTGTTGACATGCTGTGTCCAGATGCTCTCTCGGATCGCGTTTCCCGTCCCGGTTTGGAACCCGTCCTTTTGATGTTTTTCTGCTTGGTCGGGGGGGGGGGCACCCAGTCGAGTGTCCTCCCTATCATCCATTTGTTCTGCGATGATCTAGACGTCTTCATACTGGTTGGATTGCTGAGAGTCCTTTCTTCTTTCTAGTTTCCCTTCCATGTCGACGCCGTCCGGATAAGCGGCAACTGTCCGGATTAGCGGGAAGTGGTTTGTGGAGCCTGCTAGAGCTTAAGATTTTCTGGCAAAAGATGTCAGCCACAAGTTCGTAGACCCATTTGGTGGCTACCACTGAGCCGTTTAAGTTTTGGGCTGGTCCCCCAGTCACCTTTGGGGGGAGGGGACAGCCTGTTATTAAAATGTCCCACGAGCGGGTTCACTTCCTTAGGGGGGATATCTGAAGGCGGCAAAAACGTGGTAGCATTGAAAAAGTTGGTAGGCGCACAGGGAAGAAGATAGCACATCACCATTTTAAATCTATGGTAGGGGGAGCACAACAGTCATTGTTTCTGATACAGATAGCACACGATTTTACACAATTCGGCAGTTTACGGTACAGTTTGGTGGAGCGATCTTGCAGCTCAGTTTTAAACACAGTTTGGGCACCTCCCCAGTCAGTGTAAACTACCAACGTGGCTTCTGCTTTATATCAGTGTCTCTCTATGGCCATGCTGCCAGCCACATGGCAACCATTGTAGTCTGACAAAAAAGGACACAGATAGAAACGCTGGTAATTTACTAAATTCCCAGTAGATAAAACTAATCTCACCTGCAGAATCCTCCAGATAAGCTCTTTCAGGTGGAACACTTTTTTAAACTGATTAGACATTTTAAATACCTAATTTTCCAAACAAATTGAGGAGCGCGAAATAACGTGTCCGGTCTTAAAAAAAAATATATTATTTTAGGTTTACCCGTAATTAAATACATTAACCCGTATTTTGTGTCTGTAAATTGCGTATGTTCTATGGTTGATTTCCCTGTTTTGCTGGACGAAAAAAACCCCAGTTACTGGGGAGAAAAACCTTGCTATCTACGCCTGATACCAACTAACTCAGCCACGGAGTGAAAAAAGCCCATTAAAGTTCCTCGCGTCATCGAGGCGATTCGAACCCAGGCCTTTTCCACCCGGTGTGGGGAGGAATGTGACGATACCACTGTGCTACACGCGCAGACTGTGTCCGGTCGTAAAGGCAGCCATATTGGTTTACCACCGCATAAGTGTAAGTGTTTTCAGTGTCTAACGACACCAGGGGTTTCCCCCATCTCCGCGTTGCTTTTATTGTGGGTGTACCAGTTCACTGGGAAGGCTAGAGATTTAAAAGTGTATGGACGTGTGGTGTTTTGTACCGTTGTTCATATGGCCATTTAGCCACTGGACCTCTTCTGAGGCCCAACGTTGCCCCACTTACGCCCCGTGGAGGCAGACCAGGCCCCGATAGTCTTTAGTTCACTCTGGCAGGTCCTGCCACCTAATTTCCTGAGATTTCAGTGGCTAGGACCTTAAAAAAAAAAAAAAAATTATAGGTATAGATATATGTGTGATATCTCTCGATTGCGTAGGGTGATGTCGCTTGAATAACGAAAGACCGAAATATGGGCGTAAGTTAATTTGGATTCATTGAATTTATGTGTGTGTGGGGGGGGGGGAGGATTCGCTTGTGTAAAGATAGAGAGGGGGGGAGACTGAAGACTTGGGGGTTAAAGGAGGGTGGATAAGGCCAATAGAGTAGGAGGCCCCAATTTGGTGTCAGTAGGGCATGCCCTGCCAGAAGGAAGAATAGGGGTAGCGTGGAGGGGAGGAAACAGTATGACTGGTCCTCCCCCGTGCCGGGGTGAGGTAGAAAGGGCCGGACAAGGGAGCCGGCACAGGTCGCCAATATGGCGTGTGTGCAGTGTGGCTGCAGAGTGACTAGGTCAGCAGGTTCAGAACAGCATCACAACACTGGCCCCACCAGGAGGTACATCCAGGGACAAGGGCTCTACCGACTTGTTCACAGAGCAGTTGAATGACGGCATTGGTCATGGGATCAAGGTCTCATCCAGTTCAGTTGTGGTCATGGTCCTTCTATTTCCATTTTGGGTGGTCATTCTTGGTATGTGTTCACTTTCACTGTTTGTTCTGTTATCTGGGCGCCGATGCAGTGTTGTCACTCCTGCATATGGTCATTGTCACATTCTAGGGTAGTTCGTTGGGTAAATTACATGCGCTATCGGTCCAGTTGGCAGGGTGTCCGTGTTTGATTGTGATGTTCGTGGGAGCAAAGTCCCATCCGATATCATGGTACTTTGATCTTTCTGGTTCAGTTGACAAAGTAATGGCACTCATGAGAGCAGAGTCCCGTCCGATGACTTGTAGTTGTAGTCAGGTCATTTACCCTGAATGACCCGGCTGTTTACCCGGCTAAGGTCATTGCCCTTAGCCAGGTAAACAGCTCATGTGCAAAGCACGAGAGGGCCTTGTTGTGGTTCTCCTCATGTAATATAAGGCGCTCCCGTTCCTTCGAGTTAAAGCGTATCTTTGTGACGAAATGACATCTGATGTCCTCAAAGAGGGGGACAATCGTGCATTAGGTGTGACCATGTTTGGTTTTCTCCACAGTGGCATAATGGAGAATCCCTGATGCCGAAAGTTGACAGCTTGGCATTAAAAGAGCAGTGCCCTGTTAGAAGAAAGGTGGTGTAGAGCCCCAGTGAGAACCAATTTGGCTGTTCGGGATACACTTGGGTAATGTGCGGGATAAACTTCCGGGTTATCTCACCTTTAGTTGAGTCCACCCATCGAGACTGCCAGGCTTGTTGAAGATATTTGGTTAGTCCTTTCTTTTCTGCGTTGCTGTTGTTGGTCGGTTCTGTGGTGAAGCCAATGCAAGTTACACTGTTCCCTCTTAATAGCTGATATAGCATGCCACAGCGGATAATCTCCAGGTCCAAAGGTAGGAGCCCCACAAGGGTCTGCAGTGCGTGTGAGCTTACCGTGCAGCATGCTCTGGAGACGGTGAGTAAGATGCTGCGCTGTATCGTTTCTAGCTTTCTTTTATTGACTGTGGTGGTTGCTTTTTTAAACCAGATCTCTGCTGCATATCTGATGGCTGGAATGAAGAAAGCCTTGTAAAAGAGGGTCAGGGTTCTTTTCCTTAAGCCCCAATCCTTTCGCGAGACTCTTTCTACGAGGGCTGAGCAGTTTTTGATCTTTTTTTGTAGATATATGAGGTGTGGGGTGAATGACATATTTTTGTCAAGGATGATTCCTAGGTATTTTAATTCCGTGGTCAATTTTATGGTTTTTCCTTCTATTTTTATCTGAGGTGGCCTCCTGATATCAAGGGAGCCTTTTAAAAGTATTGAGGATGTCTTATAAGGTGATATTCTTAAGTGATGATTTTTTGACCATTCTTGGAGGGTGTCTATGGCCCGGTTTGCAATAGCCTCAAGTTGTGCACGATTGTCTGCCTCCAGCATCAGGACCAAGTCATCTGCGAAGGCTTGCGCATCTGCTCCGTTTAGATCCTGGTTGAGGAAGCTGTCCAACACCGGGTTCCAGAGGAGAGGCCCCAGGACTGATCCCTGTGGGCAACCCTGGAACACCGGCCGGGTGAGTTGGCTATAGGGTGTAAATACTGAGATCCTTCTGTCCGAAAGATAGGTTTTAATGCATTGGTACAAGTTGCTGGGAATGTTTGCCTCCCGGAGTTCGCCGAGGACACTTGGCCACCAATGTGAGTCAAATGCCCCGGCAAAGTCGATGGAGATAATAAGGAATTATTTACTATTGCTGTGTGTAGCTGCATTTATTATATGTTCCAGGGCATCCACGCTGGAACATCCTCGTCGAAAACCAAATTGCTTGGGAGAGGGGAGGCCTGCTTCTTGGTAGTGAGCTTGTATCCTGCTGTGTACAAGGTGTTCATACAATTTACTTAGTACTGGTAGTAGGGCTATGGGTCTATATGACTCTGGGAGTTCCTGTGGTTTCTTCGGTATTAGTCTAATTCGTGCTGCTCTCCAATCATGGGGAAAATATCCTGCAGATAGGCAGTGGTTATATAGGTTTAATATAGTTGTTGGGATGTATTTCATGGCCTTTTTTTACAATTTCTGGTTCCAGGTAGTCTTCGCCGGGTTTTCGCTTATTTCTTATTTTTGCTGTCGCCAGATGGAGGTCTTCAAGTGTGAACGGGTCCTCCCGATGTGCTGGGCAGTAATTAGTATTTTCCTCACAGAGCAGAAGTTGCTCAGGAGTGTGGTTTGAGGGGAGTTTCTGGAAGGTGGTATTCAGGATATTGTCTATAGATTGGTGCCAGGATGTGGTAAAGTGGCCATCGGGTGTCTTTGTCGAAGATATTACTTCTCCTTTTGGTAATTTATTAGTTGCCACTTTGTATACAACCCCCCAGGGGTCCTTATTTCCTGTTGTTGAGACTAGTGTCTCCATCGAACATTTTTCCGGGTTCTTAGCAGGGCTGTGTATTTGCTTCGGACCTCACGGTATTGTTGTCTGAGGACTTCTACCTCTGCTACCGGCCAGGATCTTCTCGCTCGCTGGAAACTTTTACGGCGTGTATTTACTTCATTCTGCAATCTCTGAAGCTCAGGGCACCACCATGGGACTGAACGTGCGGGTGGTTTCTTTCTTTTTATAGCTATGTTTGATGTCTCTGTGATTAGACTTACTATAGCAGGCTGGTGCTGGTCCGGGGTGAGGTTTGTGCTGTAATTTGCTTCAACAGAGTATGTCAGTGCCTTCCGAAATTGTTCCCGGTTTGCCTTGGCTTTGGAAAATCTATTGAGGATTGTTCTAGATGTGGTGGTCTATTGAAGGCACGGTGCATTTGGAAAGGTATTACTCTATGGTTAGAGGTTGTCCAGTCCTCTCTGACCTTCCATGAGGATATGTATCTTGCTGTGGAGCGAGTGCTGCTTATGTCTATTGTCGCCTCCCAAAGAGTACTTGAGGTCTGTAGATTATCTGGCTGATTCAATACTGTGAAGCTGCTGTTGGTCAGGAATTCTTCCAGGCGCTGTCCATTGGCAGTTACTCGTCGATCGGGAGTTGTACTGTGCCAGGCTGGTAACCTGCAGTTTGCATCTGCACAGATGATTATTTTAGCATTAGGGAGCTCGTTGAGGACATTTTGCAGGTATTGGGTTGCGGGGAGAATATCTTCGCCGGGTCGGCAGTATAGCGATATGGCATAAAATTCTCCCAATGGAGAGATGATCTGGGCACAGGCAGCCCATTCGTTGCAAAAGTGGGTTATTTTAGTAACCGTGAGGTTAGAGTTGGAGACGACCAGGGCCGCCCAGGGGGTGTTGCCATAATGTTGTACAATTTTGTACGTGGGTGGGTATCCTCTCACCTCTTTCTTGTGTGTGTGTGTAGCGTTCCTGGAGGAAGAGGATGTCAAGGTTGTCCTCGTCTACCTTTTTTTTTAGTTGCGCAGTGACTGCAATTGCCCGTTGTGCATTATGCTGTTTAAATTTCACTGTGTTAGAATCTTTATATTTACAAAGAGTTCCCATAATTTGTTCTTTGTTGTTAAGTGCTTTTGGCTTTTAAGTACACGGGACAGTTACTGTCTCTGACAGAGTGGTCTGTTGGTAACTTTAGGGCTTTGCAGTTTGCGGACATTGGTGGAGCGGTTTTGTTTGGGCAGGAATTGTAATTGTGGCGTACTTCTGCGCAGTGCCCAAAGGTTGGAGAATTTTGCGTTTGGGTACACGTGTGTGTGTGTGTGTGGTGTGGCCAAATCGGCAGCATCTAAAACACTTTGGAACAGCCACGTGTTCTCTGAAGCGATGACTGCCCCAGTACTTTCCACGCTCTGGGAGCTAGTTCTACCACCAAGTTAGTTGAGTTATTATTTCTGGGTTTTGTCTGATATCTGGGTGTTATCGGATTCGATGGGTCCGTATCCGGGAATGCTTGCTGCAGGTTTTTGTGATATATCTCACCTTGCAATTGTGTTGGGGATAGGTAATTTCCTGTGTTAAAGATTACAATGCTTGGTCCTTTTGTCTTGGGAGTTTCTGCTTGTAGGGGAAGGGACGGCACTTTCGGATTTGCTATAATTTTGTTCGCCTCCTCCTGTGTTTCTGTCTCGATAATGACGCCGACGTTGCAGGTCTCCTTATCGATTTTATTCTGGTGTGTTTGAATTCATCGCTAAGGTTAGTAATTACAGTCTTCTTTACTTCTTCACCTGTGTGAAGAGTCTCGGTGTTTGTTGGCTTCAGTATGACCAGGTTGGGTCTTGGTACTAGTGGTACTTTCTTTTTGCTGGGAGCAGCTAGGGTTTGTGGTCGCTCCGTTGTCGTTGTGATCCTCAGCACGTGGGCATATGTGAGCGCGCGCTGTTGCATTTGGTTTGCCCCACATTCCATGTATGCCTGGAGCTTGGCATTGGCTCTCTCACTCTCAAGGTAAGTTTCCGTCAAGAGAGTGTCCAGCTTGTTCCACAGGTTCACGATTTGTTCCCTTAACCCTGTGGGTACCCTGTTAGATTGCTCCTTAAATAATGTTTCCAAGGCAGCCTTGAGGAACAGAAACTTCTCGTGAACTGTACTCCCTGGCAAGGAGGGATCCAGGGGTATCTCCGGTGGCTTCTCCTCGCTGGTGTCCTTTTGGTTTGTTCGGTTTTCTGTTAGTCTTTTGATTCAGTTTGGAAGTGCATCTTCTGCTCCGGATTAGGTGTTGGCTTTCTATACTTGCGTTTTCCTGTTAGCGGAGCCCCCGAATGGGGTTCTGACGTCTCCTGTTGTTGGTCTATGACGACGGGGTCGTCATTTTGGCTCCTGATGCGTGGCATCTGTGGGTTTTTCAATTTCCCATCCATATTTGCGAATTTCGGATTATCGAACTTTTACGGATAATCGGAGTTTGAGGTCCCGCGTGAAAGAGCTCGTGAAGGTAAGCAAGAGGCCACCTTCGTCGAGTCTCAGTTTGAATTTGGAGCTGAATAGTCCTTCAGCAAAGTTTTGGGCTATCCCCCTCTGTCACTTGGGGTGGGAGGAAACAGCCAGATGTGGAAATGTCCCTAGAAGAACGGGATTAATTTCCTACTGGGTAATTTATATCGGCGAAGACGTTTTTGTTGATCATCGGAACAGAAGTAGCTTCTCTCCATGGTCAGTTTATGGAAGAGGAGGGGGGGGGAAACAAAAATCATCGTTTCCAGTTGGTATTTCACTAAGTTGATAGGAGTTAGTTGGGACACAATCACTGTCTAAAGTAACTTTCCCTGAACATTACCCCAGTCAAGAGCCAGATAGGTACGTGGCCCCAGCGTTATATTGGTGCCTCTCTACTTCCCTGTTGTGTGCCACATGGTGACCAGTGCAGTCTCACAACAAAGGAAATAGATACTAACGTAAATAAATATCTGGCGATAAACCCAGCAAAACACCAAAAGTATCTCACCGGAGGAATCCACTGATGTTACTCTTTAGTTGAAAGCACTTTTCTGGAGATAAAATACACTTAAATCACATATTTAAAAGGGAAGTTCACGGAGCGATGAATAGCACGTCCGAACAGTAAGGCGGCCATATTGGCGATCACCGCAGAATTGTAAGTGTAAGTGTTTTCAGTGTCTAACGGCACCAGGGGTTTCCCCCATCCCCGCGTTGCTTTTATTGTGGGTGTACCAGTTCACTGGGAAGGCCAGAGATTTAAAAGTGTATGGATTATGGAAGTGTGGTGTTTTGTACCGTTGTTCCTCTGGCCATTTAGCCGCTGGACCTCTTCTGAGGCCCAACGTTGCCCCACTTACGCCCCGTGGAGGCAGACCAGGTACCCGATAGTCTTTAGTTCACTCTGGCAGGTCCTGCCACTTAATTTCCTGAGATTTCAGTGGCTAGAACCTTAAAAAAAAAAAAAAAAAAAAAAAAAAAATTTTTTTTTTTTTTTTTTTTTTACACATATATGTATAGATATATATGTGTGATATCTCTCGATTGCGTAGGGTGATGTCGCTTGAATAAGGATAGACCGAAATATGGGCGTAAGTTAATTTGGATTCATTGAATTTATGTGTGTGGGGGAATTCGCTTGTGTAAAGATAGAGAGGGGGGAGAATGAAGACTGGGGGGTTAAAGGAGGAAGGATAAGGCCAATAGAGTAGGAGGCCTCAATTTGGTGTCAGCAGGGCATGCCCATGCCCTGCCAGAAGGAAGAATGGGGGTGGCGTGGAGAGGAGGAAACAGTATGACTGTCTCCTCCCCCTGCCGGGGTGGGATAGAAAGGGCCGGCTTTCTTTTTTTTTTTTTTTTTTTTTACACATATATGTATAGATATATATGTGTGATATCTCTCGATTGCGTAGGGTGATGTCGCTTGAATAAGGATAGACCGAAATATGGGCGTAAGTTAATTTGGATTCATTGAATTTATGTGTGTGGGGGAATTCGCTTGTGTAAAGATAGAGAGGGGGGAGAATGAAGACTGGGGGGTTAAAGGAGGAAGGATAAGGCCAATAGAGTAGGAGGCCTCAATTTGGTGTCAGCAGGGCATGCCCATGCCCTGCCAGAAGGAAGAATGGGGGTGGCGTGGAGAGGAGGAAACAGTATGACTGTCTCCTCCCCCTGCCGGGGTGGGATAGAAAGGGCCGGACAAGGGAGCCGGCCCTTTCTATCCCACCCCGGGATAGAAAGGGCCGGCTTTCTTTTTTTTTTTTTTTTTTACACATATATGTATAGATATATATGTGTGATATCTCTCGATTGCGTAGGGTGATGTCGCTTGAATAAGGATAGACCGAAATATGGGCGTAAGTTAATTTGGATTCATTGAATTTATGTGTGTGGGGGAATTCGCTTGTGTAAAGATAGAGAGGGGGGAGAATGAAGACTGGGGGGTTAAAGGAGGAAGGATAAGGCCAATAGAGTAGGAGGCCTCAATTTGGTGTCAGCAGGGCATGCCCATGCCCTGCCAGAAGGAAGAATGGGGGTGGCGTGGAGAGGAGGAAACAGTATGACTGTCTCCTCCCCCTGCCGGGGTGGGATAGAAAGGGCCGGACAAGGGAGCCGGCCCTTTCTATCCCACCCCGGGATAGAAAGGGCCGGCTTTCTTTTTTTTTTTTTTTTTTACACATATATGTATAGATATATATGTGTGATATCTCTCGATTGCGTAGGGTGATGTCGCTTGAATAAGGATAGACCGAAATATGGGCGTAAGTTAATTTGGATTCATTGAATTTATGTGTGTGGGGGAATTCGCTTGTGTAAAGATAGAGAGGGGGGAGAATGAAGACTGGGGGGTTAAAGGAGGAAGGATAAGGCCAATAGAGTAGGAGGCCTCAATTTGGTGTCAGCAGGGCATGCCCATGCCCTGCCAGAAGGAAGAATGGGGGTGGCGTGGAGAGGAGGAAACAGTATGACTGTCTCCTCCCCCTGCCGGGGTGGGATAGAAAGGGCCGGACAAGGGAGCCGGCCCTTTCTATCCCACCCCGGGATAGAAAGGGCCGGCTTTCTTTTTTTTTTTTTTTTACACATATATGTATAGATATATATGTGTGATATCTCTCGATTGCGTAGGGTGATGTCGCTTGAATAAGGATAGACCGAAATATGAGCGTAAGTTAATTTGGATTCATTGAATTTATGTGTGTGGGGGAATTCGCTTGTGTAAAGATAGAGAGGGGGGGAGAATGAAGACTGGGGGGTTAAAGGAGGAAGGATAAGGCCAATAGAGTAGGAGGCCTCAATTTGGTGTCAGCAGGGCATGCCCATGCCCTGCCAGAAGGAAGAATGGGGGTGGCGTGGAGAGGAGGAAACAGTATGACTGTCTCCTCCCCCTGCCGGGGTGGGATAGAAAGGGCCGGACAAGGGAGCCGACACAGGTCACCAATATGGCGTGTGTGCAGCCTGGCTGCAGAGTGGTGGCTAAGCCAGCAGGTTCAGGACAGCATCACAACACTGGCCCCACCAGGAGGTACATCCAGGGACAAGGTCTCTACTGACTTGTTCACAGATCGGTTGAATGCCGGTGTTGGTCATGGGATCAAGGTCTCATCCAGTTTGGTCGTGGTCATGGTCCTTCTATTTCCATTTTGGGTGGTCATTGTTGGTATGTGGTCACTTTCACTGTTTGTTCTGTTATCTGGGCGTCGATGCAGTGTTGTCACTCCTGCATATGGTGATTGTCACATTCTAGGATAATTCGTTGGGTAAATTACATGCGCTGTCGGTCCAGCTGACAGGGTGTTCGTGTTTGATTGCAATGTTCGTGGAAGCAAAGTCCCGTCCGATATCGTGGTACTTTGATCTTTCTGGCACAGTCGACAAAGTAATGGCACTCATGAGAGCAGAGTCCCGTCCGATGAGTTGTAGTTGTAGTCAGGTCCTGAATCAGGCCTGGGGAGGTTGGGTCATTGCCCTTAGCCGGGTAAACAGCTCATGTGCAAAGCACGAGAGGGCCTTGTAGTGCTCCTTCTCATGTAATATAAGGTGTTCCCGTTCCTTCGGATTAAAGCGTATCTTTGTGATGAAATGACATCTGATGTCCTCAAAGAGGGTACAATTGTGCATTAGGTGTGACCATGTTTGGTTTTCTCCGCAGTGGCATAATGAGGAATCCCTGATGCCGAAAGTTGACAGCTTGGCATTGAAAGAGCCATGCCCTGTTAGAAGAAAGGTGGTGTAGAGCCCCGGTGAGAACCAGTTTGGCTGTTCGGGATACACTTGGGTAATGTCCGGGATGAACTTCCGGGTTATCTCACCTTTAGTTGAGTCCGCCCATCGGGACTGCCAGGTTTGTTGAACATATATGGTTAGTCGTTTCTTTTCTGCGTTGATGTTGGTGGTCGGGTCTGTGGTGAAGCCAATGCAAGTTACACTGTTCCGCAGAATTGTAGCAATAAAACCAGCCATAGATAATATAGGCAAACAGCATTTCAAGCAAGCTCTTATATATATAGACTGCTTAAGTGCAGTCACCGCCATTCAGTCTACTACTTCATCCCACTATCCCATTCTGAAACAGTTTCGATCTAGATTATATCAATATCAAACATCCAACCAGATGGTCAGCTTCTGCTAGATCCTTGGTCATGTCAGCATCCCAGGTAATGAATGTGCAGATCGTGTTGCTAAACATCCTGACAGGGGGATCATTCTGTAACCCGAAATTACCATACACTGATTATAAATCCATTGTTAAAACAGCATGTAGGAATCAGTGGTCCCTACTGTGTCAAACTCATATCAATAATAAACACTTTCAGATTAAAAAAGAGAACCACAGCTGTGGATTTCTAGTTTCGGGAAAAGCAGGAGAGAAGAAATGATTCTGGCAAGACACCATTCGGTGTCTTGAGACACCGAATGGTGTCTCAAGACAATCTTCCAAGTAATTCCTATACAACTCATCTGTTTTTGCTTATGGGAGAGAACACTACTCAATGTTCCTGCTGTCAATCCCAACTAACAATCCAACATATCCTCATAGAATGTCCTCAACACTGAAGTATCCGGAAATCCAGTTTTAGCTCTCTATCCAACTTGCAGGCACCTTTAACTTTATTACACATTCTTGGCAATAATACAAATTTTGAAACAGTTTCAATACTTGAAATGCATAAATTTATATAATCGTCTCTGATAACCATAATATGAAAGATTTAGTCATATGTAAATCATAAACAAGCACAATATGCCGTTGTGACTAAAACCCACAATACAACAATAACATTAGACACAACACATGTCCACATGACCATATATTTAAAGTAGTGTCGTGATTTCCAGTCAAAGATGTTTCCTTACTTATGGACCACCTTGTATATGTGTAACACATCACATGTGTACAATATAATAGAATAAATATTATTTCTTTCTTTGCAATTGGCAATGACCTTCTTAACATTTTGAAACTTTTTATTTTTTGAAGCGTAACAACCAGAAGCCTTGATTAAAAAATAATCAATTAAAATAATCGGAAAGAAGTTCTAGAACAATTGGAGCACTTGTATGAAGTAATGTAAAAAATAATGCTGTCTAAATTTCCAAGTGCATAAGTGTCCTTTTTTAGCTCCTCATCTTCTGAAGCCCATTGGGGTAAATAATAACCTTTAACACGAAAGGAACAAAGTGTTTGTAAAAGGAATCTCACTTCTAGTGGCTACCGAGATATCATAACAACACTAGTACTAACAGTGATAGTTTCAAAGGGAACAAGTAAGATGGATAACGAAGATGTGGTGGACACTACAAATGTAACAATTACTGTGACATCGGTCCGGAACAAACACTGCGTGTCAGAATTTTACAAGAATGACAAGTTATTCTTTCAAGATATACTTTTAACTGATTCCCACATCTCCCAAAATTACACATACCGGAAACAAAAAAAAAAAAAAAAAAAAGGTTTAAACAGACACTACGGCGAATCACATGTATATTATCATAAATGCTGCCACTGCTTCCTTCAGTACGTATTTAAGCCTGCAACCGGCCAATTCGGTCGATAACTGGCTCTACCGTGCTTTTTTGGAGTGAATTTTCTAAAACCTTTCCTACACTTACACTAAGTCGTTGACCGAAATCTAAATACATACAAGCAGCTAGCAGTATTTTCTACAATTACTAGAGCATACAGTGGCCCCATTCTTTGCACTTTTAAGAGCGACAAATGGTTCGTAACAGACTCGTGTAATAATAAATATTTCAATCTGAGCATGCTTTTTATTTTTCTTCTTATCACAAATTTCTGGTAATAAATATTTATCTGGTTTTTACAATAACAAACTACCCAACAAGTTAATTCAATCGGTCAAGATTTTAACTTTTTCATGATTTCATTCTTGTAAACGATTGGAATCTTAAACAATCTTAACAATTCATCATCAACATCATCATCAGCCATTTTCAATCCAATGCAGGATGAAGGCCTCTCCGGCAACTTTCCAGATCCTTCTATTTTGAGCACTGGCCATCCATTTACTACCCAAAAACTCATGAATTTCATCTATCCATCTCGGCCTTTGTCTTCCAGGTTTTCTTCTAGCTTCTCTTGGATATTATTCTGTTATTTTCTTAGTCAATCTGCCATCATGTCTTCGAGCTATGTGTCCTGCCCAAGACCATTTTAGTTTAGATAAGAATGTCCTTTACTTGAGTTTGCTGCCTAATCCATGTGTTTCTCTTCTTATCTAACAGTCTGATTCCCAATATAATTCATTCCATTCTTTGCTGTGTAGTTCTCAGCTTCTCTTCCATTCTTTTGGTGAGTGCCCAAGTTTCACTTCC